>NW_027397081.1:36351044-36366897 GCF_003265705.2 Callorhinus ursinus
ACAATTTGTTTTGACATCATTATTTTCCAGTGATCCACAAGCATGATTTTTTTTCTGAATATTTTTTCTTTCTTTTCCATTTTTTTTTCTTTTTGGTTTGGTATCCAAAGTTTAAAACAGAAGTAAGGAATCAGGAAATATATTAAGACATCCTTTTGAATACAGTGTAAGAGTTGTACTTTATGGATGGTAAATGTGAAATGTATGATCTAACAGTAACCTCTAGCTGCAAATGCAAGTTTTCTCTCAGCATCTGAATCACAAAGAGAAATGGATTGTGCCAAATATTCAAGTAATTGTGTAACATCCTCAGAGCTGGATTTTGGCTTCCACAAGATTTCTATACAATTTACCATATTTGGGGCAAGAGCAAGTTTTATAGTGTTGTTAGAAGAAGATAACACAAAAATAGGCAATGATTGGCTAGAAGGTTAGGGATTTCCTGATAAGGCTAGCAGATCCCACTTTCTTTAAGCTAGCTAAGGCTGAGTTGGAGGATTATGATCCGTGTTTGTTTGATTTCCTTGATAGGTGTTTCTTGTAAGTGCGGACTGGCTTAGGGTTAGATTTCTGATGTGGGCTGGGCCACTGGGGTGGCCTCCATTTTGTGGTTCTCTATATATGAGTTAACTGTATCAGATGTTAATAATAGTGAAACTGGGATTGGGGTGTGTGGGAACTCTTTATATGATCTTTGCAATTTTTCTATATTCTTAAACTATATTTTCCAAAACCTAAAACTATTCTAAAATAAAAAGATGATTTTAAATAAATATTTATAAGACAAAAAAGATTAGCAAAAATGACTAAATAATATGGGATAAGAACAATATGCACTTAGCTGTAAACTTATACAGAACAACTTATAAATCATGTGTGTGGAGGTCAAGTAAAACCAGTTTCTCCTCAGATAAGTGTTGATTAAGGCAGTCCACTTCTGGTTCAGGTGCGTGTTGTCAAATATCTGCTGGGCTTCTGTGTTTCTCAAGCTCTGCTGCTAAACAGTTAATAGACATATTGCTTTCTTGTGCATTGACTATGTTCTTCATCAAAAAATACGGAAAATAAAGCTATGGTTTTTAGAATTACACTCTGAAAACTACATCTGAGTGTTCATTTTAAAGCTGCACAAGATGTGGTCCATATATACAATAGAATATTACTCAGCCATGAGAAAGGATGAATACCCAACTTTTACATCAACATGGATGGGACTGGAGGAGATTATGCTAAGTGAAATAAGTCAAGCAGAGAAAGTCAATTATCATATGGTTTCACTTATTTGTGGAACATAAGGAATACCATGGAGGACATTAGGGGAAGGAAGGGAAAAATGAAGGGGGTGGAAATCAGAGGGGGAGACAAACCATGAGACACTATGGACTCCGGGAAACAAACTAAGGGTTTTAGAGGGGGATGGGTTAGTCCGATGATGGGTATTAAGAAGGGCACAGATTGCACGGAGCACTGGCTGTTATATGCAAACAATGAATCATGAAAACTGTATCAGAAACTAATGATGTCCTGTATGATGACTAACATAACATAATAAAAAAAATTAAAGATACAAAAAAGGATAAAAAATAAAAATTAAATTAAAAAGAAAGCTGCACAAAGGTGCCTGGATAAGAATGCAAAAGGTGGCACTAGGTCAGCCAAGCTTTGTAACCAGTCTTGGTGCTGTACCTCCCAGTGGGTGAAGTGTGATCTCCTAAATGGCATAAAGGAACTATGTTGCCCAGCCCTGGTTTTGTACCACTTTGTTTCTTTGCTTTACTTATTAAATAAGGATGATCTATGTTTGCTCAATGTTGCAAATGGCCTCAGATTGACAATTCTATGCTCCCTCTTTCTTTTAATTTTTTATTTTTTATTTTATTTTTTTTAAGATTTTTGTTTATTTATTTGACAGAGAGAGAGATAGCGAGAGAGGGAACACAATCAAGCGGAGTGAGAGAGGGAGAAGCAGGCTTCCCCCTAAGCAGGGAGCCTGATGCGGGCCTCTATCCCAGGACTCTGGGATCATGATCTGAGCCGAAAGCAGACGCTTAATGACTGATCCAACCAGGCGCCCCTCTCTAATTTTTTTTAAAAAGTTTTTTTTTAAATAAATGTTATATATAAAAAGAATATGTAAAACATTTATGTAAAATGCAAAGAATAATAAAATTAATAGCTCACTAACCAGTATAAGAAACTAAAACTAACAACAATTTTGAAAACCACTTTGTGCCATTTGCCATGTAAACATATTCCTTTCCTCCTCACAGGAGAAACTGCTAGCTTAAATGTTGTGTTTCTCATTCATTTGATTGTTTTAATAATTACACTGATGTATATATGTATGTATGTATGTATGTATAATCAATATATTGTTCTTCCCATTTATACATTATAAATTTTACCCTCTATATTATTTTGCAACTAGCCTTTTTTTATATAATATGTTTCTGAGGTAAATAATTCTTAGTGCATGCAGAGGTACATTTCTTTGCACTACTGGGTCATATTCCATTGTATAATTGTACCACAATTTTTATCCAATCTCTTGCCAATGGATATTTTCCTCCTATGGTATATTTTTCCTTCCCAATCAAGGTTATTATGAACTTTCTTTTCTATTTCTCAGTGCATATGTGCAAAAATTTCTATTAACTACATGCTTATGAATGGAATTATAATGTCATATGCTAGACTTACGATCAACTTTAGTAGGTGATAGCAAATTGTTTTCTGGTCTGGAAGGATTATAAGAAGCTCACTTTGCCAAATGTTTTTGCCAATATTATTATAATTACAGACATAATTTCTGCCAGTAAGGTATGTGTAAAATGGTGTCTCCTTGTGACTTCCTCAATTAGTTGTTAGTCTAACAATATTTATATTTGTTCACTGGACATTTGACAGTGGAATGCCTGTTCATAATTTTGGTTTATTTTTATTGGGGTTGTCAGTCTCTACTTACCATTTGGAGAAAAAAAGCATATAAATACTATATGCACAAGTATATTTATTCTAGATACTCTCGTGTTAGTTATATGCACTGGAAATCTCTTCAAATTTTTTATGTCCCTATCACCTTTTTAGTACTATATTTTGATAAGCAGATGTTATTATTTCTAAAGTAATATAATGTATCAGTTTGTGCTGTTTGAGGGTTATTGAAAATACTTTGCTATCATGACATAATAAAGAAATTCTTATATACTATTTTCTAAAGTTTACAGTCTTGATATTTATATTTAAATTTTTCATCTACCTGGAATTACTATCTTTTGTTATGATTCAATATAATCAATTACCCAATGCCATTTAGCAAAGAAATATCTTTCTCCTGATATCTTTTCATGTCTAAGTTTGATTTAGGCTTCTGGGATCTCTATTCTGATCCACTGTGTCTCGTATCCAACCTTGGAATTGTCTTAGTTCAGCTTTAAAATAAGTCTAGATATTTGACAGGCAGGTTTCTAAACTTGTTCATTTTTGTCAGATGTGTCTTGGCAATTCTTTTGCTTTTCTTAAAAATTTAAGATTCTTAAATTCTTAAAAATTAAGAGTTAGCATTATCATAGTACGCCAAAATAAATAAAATACCCTTTGGTAGACACTTTATGCTTGATTCGGCCTGTGTTCTTCTTCCTTATCTTTGCCTCAGAAATACTTTTAAGCTCCAACAGACTGCAGTTTCTTATCTATGATTTGTGCTATCTGATGACATTCCTTTTACCTTAAACTATTTTTAGTTTCTTTTTGTGATTAGAGAACATCTAAAGTTGATTAAGACTTCCTCTTATAGCTGAGACCTTCTTTAGCATTCCCATATCTGTCATGATTTGTTTAAATTATGTATCTGTGTTATCTATGATGTATGCCAAGGCAGAGGCTATGCGTGGACCTAAGCATATCCTTACTGTCAGGTGTTAAAGTATTTAGAACCAATAAGAATGTTTTCAGGCATTAATAATTGAGCCAAATATATCAAAACATGTCAAGGACTTTCAAAAATATGGTATTCCTTGGGATTGCTAAGGAAAAACAACTTCAAATTAGGAGTGATGCTCACATTGACAGCCTTGAAGTTCAAATTCTCCTGGAAACACTCCCATTGCTGATTATTGTTCTATAGATCAGTTTTGTCTCAGGAGAGAGCTGATATGAAAGAAGGCCATGATAACGTTGATACTTGATAAAGGGCTTTATCTACTTTTTAGGTTGCATTTGAAGTTTTGTATCATATGTTCTCATAATACTAGAGAATGTCATGAAGCCTGTAAAGTTTCCTAAGATTCTTTGAACCAAACTTTTCTCTACTTTTACTATGTTACTCTAAAGACCCTAGAGTGCCTACTCCATGGAAAAGGCAGAGGGGAAACTGGAGGAGCAAAACCATAGCAATAGTGATGTGTAATCTATCAGATATGTGCATAATTTATTTAATGACAGGAAATAAAAGAAAATGTTAATTATTTTTCATGGCTGAATTCAAGCCCCCCCCTTTTTTTTGCATGTTTATGATGCAAAGAAAGTTCAACTTTGAAACTTAATCTTACCCATTAAGGAGACAGACAGAAGATGAGACAGATTGAGAGAGGGAAAGAATAAAGCATTGTTCTGCCATTTATGAAGTTGTAATGTGAAAACTTTTTGTCTTGACAGTTGTTTGTTGATTCTGTTGATCTTTTCAAATAATCATATTTAGTATTTCTATTGGTTTTATTATGTTACTTCATTTTCATACTTTCTACTGTTTATGTTTAATTTGTTGCTATTGTTCTAGTTTCCTGAGATGGATGTTTAGCCTTATGGGTTTTTAAATTTTCTTTTTTCTAAAATATATGTATATTGGTATAAATTCCACTCTATGAACATTTTAGCTGCATTCCATAAGTTTTGATACCTTGAATTTTTAATATACTCAAAATTTTTTCTAAATTTCATTGTTATTTTCTCTTCAACATATGTGTACTTATTTTAACTTAAGGATTTTTTAAAAATCTTTGACTTCTAGCTTAAGTCCACTATGGTAAAAGAATATATTCTTATAATTTAAACCATTTGCATTTTTCTGAGACTTTCTTTCTAACCCAGGATACAATCAAACTTTATAAAACTTCTATGTGTACTTAAAGTAATGGTAGTTGCAATTCAGGGGTGCAAAGTTCTAAATAAGTCAATATTGTCAAGGTTGCTAAATGCAATGGGCAAATTTCCTATATCCTTACAGCTTTCATACCTGCATTTTTCAGTCAGTCCCTGAGAGTTGTGGTTCAATTCACCAAGAATGATTAGGGGGACAACTGGGTGGTGCAGTCAGTTAAGCAACTGGCTCTGGGTTTTGGTTCAGCATGGAATCTGCTTAAGACTCTCTTTACCTCTCCTTCTGCCCCTCACCCACAGTCTCTCTCTCTAAAAGTAAATAAATAAATCTTTCTTAAAAAAGAATGATTATAGATTTTTCTACTGTTCTTTTTTTTTTAATTTTATTATGTTATGTTAGTCACCATACAATACATCATTAGTTTTTGATGTGGTGATCCACGATCCACTGTTTTAGTATAACACCCAGTGCTCCATACAGTACGTGCCCTCCTTAATACCCTTAATAACCAATCCCCTCTCCCTCCTCCCCTCTAAAACCCTGTTTGTCTCTCAGAGTCCATAGTCTCTCATGGTTCATCTCTCCCTCTGATTTCCCCCCCTTCATTTTTCCCTTCCTTCTCCTAATGTCCTCCATGTTATTCCTTATGTTCCACAAATAAGTGAAACCATATGATAATTGACTTTCTCTGCTTGACTTATTTCACTTAGCATAATCTCCTCCAGTCCCATCCATGTTGATGTAAAAGTTGGGTATTCTCCTTTGTTGGCTGAGTAATATTCCATTGTATATATGGACCACATCTTTCTTTACCCATTCATCTGTTGAAGGGCATCTCGGCTCTTTCCACAGTTTGGCTATTGCAGACATTGCTGCTATGAACACTGGGACGCATATGGCCCTTCTTTTCACTACATCTGTGTCTTTGGGGTAAATACCCAGGAGTGCAATTGCTGGGTCATAAGGTGACTCTATTTTTAACCTTTTGAGGAACCTCCACACTGTTTTCCAAAGTAGCTGTACCAACTTGCATTCCCACCAACAGTGTAAGAGGGTTCCCCTTTCTCCACAACCTCTCCAACATTTGTTGTTTCTTTCCCTGTCCACTTTTGCCATTCTAACTGGTGTAAGGTGGTATCTCCATGTGGTTTTTGATTTGAATTTCCCTGATGGCTAATGATGAGGAACATTCTACTGTTCTTTTAAGTTTGTTAAATTTTACTTTATATATTTTGAAGTTATGCAATAAGATAAACAAAACTTTTGAAATATTGTATCTGCTTGGTGAATTTAGTTTTATGATGTGTTCCTCTTTATCTCTAGTAATGCTTTTTGCTTGAAAGTCTACATTTTTCTGGTATTGATACAATACCAGCTTTCTTTTGGTTAGTATTTGTATAGTATAACTTTTTCACCCTTTTACTTAAAACTGTTATTATTTTAAGCATGTTTCTTGTATGCAACATAAATGTATTTTTTTATATTCTACAAAATTGACAAACTACTTGGGTGAAATGATTTTTTCAAATTTATTCATCATATTTATTAGAAAAATAACATCAGGACTATTTATATAACATGCACCACACTCCTAAAATATAATGAACTGTTTATCATATTTGCTTTTACAACTTTGAATTTTATTTAGTCTTCAATCAGTTTTTATTTTTAAAAACAAATTTTCTTCATTAGCTCATTTTACAACTTTAATAAGTGTTAAATATTTAGTCTGATCTGTATAGAACATTAAAGTCAGCACTGGGTCTGTATATTATAGAGGGAAGGAGTGATTTGTAGAGTTAATATAGCATAACAATTAAGAACACAGATTCTGGAGTCAAATTCTGTTTGTTCCACTTATTGGTTATATGCCATCGGGCAAATTATTTGTCCCCCTTATGACTTAATGTCCTCATCTGTAAAGTGGGGTAGGTAATAATGATACCTATCTCATAGAGCTGTTGCAAGGATTAAAAGAGTTATTATGTAAAAAGTGCTTAGAGCCTTACCTGACATGTAATAAATACTCTATACATACTGGCATAAAGCAACAAAAGGATATTACTAGTTATTAGACCTAATAATATTATAATGAATTCTTAGCTATTAAACCTAGTCTTATTAGATCTTCAGTGATAATTAAAAGGCTTTGGTCTCACCTTCTCTGTCTGGGTTAATTCTCTGTTATGCCTCCACATGTGGAACTTCTGCCAACACACCTGGATACCTCTGTGCTTTTGCATGTTGTTCCTAACTCATAGGTATTCCATCTCTTAGACTGGGAATTCTTCAAATTCCAAGATCCAACTCACTATCAAATTATCTAAAATTCCCTCTTTAAATTCTGGATTTGTATTGTCCATTATGGTAGCCGTTAACCATATATTGTTATTAAGCTCCTGAAATGTGGCTAATCCAAATTTAGAAGTGCTAGAAGTATAAAATGCATCCTGAATTTCAAGGTTTGGTTAAAAAAGAAGAAGAAAAAGTGTAGGGGCTCCTGGGCTGCTCAGTTGTTAAGTGTCTGCCTTCAGGGGCGCCTGGGTGTCTCAGTCATTAAGCGTCTGCCTTCGGCTTGGGTCATGATCCCAGGGTCCTGGGATGGAGCCCCGCATCGGGCTCCCTGCTCCGTGGGAAGCCTGCTTCTCCCTCTCCCCCTCCCCCTACTTGTGTTCCCTCTCTTGCTGTGTCTCTCTCTGTCAAATAAATAAAATCTTTAAAAAAAAAGTGTCTGCTTTTGGCTCGGGTCATGATTCCAGAGTCCTGGGATCCAGCCCCACATCAGGCTCCCTGCTCCTCGGGAAGCCTGCTTCTTCCTCTCCCATTCCCCATGCTTGTGTTCCCTCTCTCGCTATCTCTCTCTCTCTCTCTGTCAAATAAATAAATAAAATCTTAAAAAAAAAGTATGTAGCATATCTTCTTAATGACTTTTATAATGGGCTAAATAAAACGTGTTATTAAGACCATTTTCACCCATTTGTTTTTACAGTTGACTCTTGAACATTATGGAGGTTAGGGATGCTGAAAATCTATGTATAACTTTTGACTCCCCAAAAACTTAACTACTAAGAGCCTACTTTTACCAGAAGCCTTACCGTAACATAGTTAATTAACAAATATTTGTATGTTATATGTGTTACATACTGCATTCTTATAATAAAGTAAGTTAGAGAAAAGAAAATGTATTAAGAAAATCATAAGGGGGAGAAAATACATTTATAGTACTATACTATAAAAGTACTGTGCATAAGTAGGTCCTTGCAGTTCAAATCTGTGTTGGTCAAGGGTCAATTGCACTTTTTACATAACTACTAGAAAATTTTAAATTACATATATGTCTTGCATTATAATTATGTTGGACAGTGCTGACCTACACAAACAATTTCCTTCCCATCCATGTGTTCCCACAAAACTTAATGGTCCATTTCTCTATAATCACATATTATATTGTTATATAATTTCATTTTACTTTGATATTCCTCTACCAGATTATTAGCCTTTCAAGGGCAGGGCCTGTATTTTATTCATTTTTAGATGTCTGGTGTACAGTTGATGACATGACCCAGAGTAGCTGCTCAGTAAATATTTGTTGGATAAGGTAAGATTGATAAAATATTATATATGTTTCAGTGAAAGTAAACAAGTTAAAAACATAAGGATAATCTGTCTGGAAAAGAAGAACAATCATATGTAATAGGTGATCCTATTTGCAAAACAGTAGCTCCCCAATTATAAATATAGGTGGAAGAATTTTGGATTGAATTCTTCATAGCCTAGTAAAGCCGATGAGATATAATTTTCCAAAAATACTGAGCCCATATAATGAAGAAAGCATGGAAAGGACATATGTCCCTGACCATTCTGTCCAAAATCATAAAGAGATACTTGGGAGAAGTCAGGAACCATTCCATTCTACTACTACCTCCTATTTTCCCCACTTGGGATATAAAAATCTTTATTGATTTGTAGACTCTTAGAATAGCATTTGATCTTCTGTTTAAGATAAACAATCTGTGTTCTTTTAATCTTTCCAAAAGTATCCTATTTTCCAAACCTTGTGATCACTATCAATTTAATTTAATTTAACAAGCTTTCTCATGTCTATAAGGCACTACGCTAAGTGCTACGGAGAACACACAATAAAAATATGTGTCTGGCTTCAATAACTTAATAATATGTAATGAGAAATAGGTGTATAAACCAACTTTAACCCAAAGCAAAAAAAAAAAAAAGAAGAAAAATAACTTTGCAATGCAAATCAAGAATTATAAGCATGCAAAAGAGAGATAAGATAAAGAATGCGGCAGAAGCCTTATCCCCTACAATTTGGAGACTTCATGCAAATAGAGCTAGATTTTAGGAGGATCCATCTGTCCTGCAGAGATTTTCTCTCAAGGAAGCATGAAGAACGATTACCTTACAGGATACATCAGGACGAAAGGAGCATCCTTACATATAAGTAATTGTCTCATTCTTTAGATAAACTTCTATTCAAATGTACTAAATATCTATTATGTGATAGACACTATGCTAGGCACAGGAATGTGAAAAAGAATAGGACACAGACACTACTTTTAAAGACAAAGTCAAAACCTCTCGTAAATGAGCCTATGGAAAGCTAAAGTGTCCTATGAGAAGTTTACAGCTGTATTTATAATAGTAAACTATATAGCTAAATTCCTCTACCCAGGATAACCTAAGGAGCTCTAATGAATAGATTAAATATTTGAGGTTTTTCTATTTAATTGCTTTTTTATTTTCTACGTGTTTGGTCTTCACCCTCTGTCTTTAAACTCCACAAAGACAAGAACTGTAGCTACTATTTTTTTTTAATCATCAAAGCTCCATGCCTTTGTTTTATGTTCACCCATTGACCACTCAAATACCAACATTGTTTAGGTTCCTGAGACAAAAAATAAACTCTCACTAGAATCTTTTCAGTACTAACACAATTCTTGAATAATAGGAAAACTTATGTCTAAGACCTTTCCTTCCTTAAAACATTTTTTGGATCCTCAGAGTTTATGTTAATATGGACTTTGGTGACTTCTCTGCTGTTTTCCATTGCCAGGGATTCTGACTTCCTGTAAAAAGGCTGTTCTTTGATTAAAAAGTCTTAGAAAACAAAACCATTTAAAATATGTTTACATTCCAACAGATATCCACTGATTACAAGACACTATATTTGAAAATAGTCTCTGATCTAAGCTCTTCTGAAAATGAGTTTTTCCTTTGATAAAATAACTAAAAAGGCTTTGAGTTCCTCTGAAGATGTAGGTTGGCAATTGTCAAAATGACAACTCTTTTAACCTCACTGATCTCAGATTGAAGGTTTTCACCTGCTGCAGTAGTGAAAAAACACATTCAAAATACAGATTGCACACTAAAGAGAAGTGGTAGAAAACATAAACTGTGTAACTATCCTCTGTGTCATATTGTGCTAATTCATGTCTGAATGCCTTCTTCACCTCTTCTTTTATTTTAGCAATAGATGAGTACTATATTTCCAAGTCTGCAAAGAGGCAGAGTAAGGGGGAGGTGATGGAGAAGAGTTCTTGGTGAATGTAAGCTTGTAATCATTGCCTGTTTTTGAAAAGAGATAGGCAAAGCCCTGACCTTGTGTTCTTGTACACAGCGGAATGTGCAAAACAGATTGCCAGGCAGAAGAACCCCAACATTTATTCAACTATGCCCCTTGTTCTTCTTGCAGAAATAGAGCTTCCTGAAGCCAGAAGCCTTACTGACATTACACTGAGATTCCCTTCAATCCAGGATACATCATTAAATGCACATAAAAAAATTAGTTTATGATTTGTCCCGGGAAAAGCTATGTAAGAGTCACATGATTGCAGCAGTTCCCAGTAAGGATCATAGTTACTAAGGAGTTAACAAGAAGGGCACTAAAGGGCATAGTCGTTCTGACATCCACAGAAACTCATGCTAAGTGCTTTGCCAATCAGTAAGTAAGAGGCAGAATAGGGGTCTTCAGTAGATCCCTTACTGATGGTGCAGTTTGAACACACAACAGCTGCTATAGCAGTGTTGAGGCTACCATTGCACCTCACTTACACATACGTGAACACACACACACACACAAACGCATGACATACACATGATTATTAAGAGAGGCAGTGCAGTTTAAAAGATGCATGGAGCACTGGGTGTTATACGCAAACAATGAATCATGGAACACTACATCAAAAACTAATGATGTAATGTATGGTGACTAACAACATAATAAAAAAAATTTTTTTAAATAAATCAAAAAAAAAAAAGATGATGGGATGACTGGAGTGCTGACCCTGAATAGTTTAGAAGGTCTCAGTTTAGTAAAAAAAAGCAGTGAAAAGAAGCATTATAATCTAAAATGAATACTATAAAACAATTATTTCAAAAAATGCCATTGGACCCAGGAATAGGCATGACTAGCTCTGCTTTTATCATGTTGCACATATTGCCTTGTATTTTAGTGACTGTGATGTTATTCCTCTACTGTATCATGCCCCCTTAAAAAAGAGGCATCATGCCTTATTCATGCATTAATTCAGTGAAGTTATGTGTAACATTTATCTTGCTAGGTACTTAGCATGAGTTAAACTATGTCCCTATAATTGAGGAGCACACAGCCTAATAGGGGAGAGAGACATAAAAAGTTTCTCATTTCAATACAGTGCTTGAACATAAAACATTCTTCTTTCAGGAAACAAAATACCTTAGTATTAACACTTACTGAGCTTGTATTATGGGTCAGATACTACTCTAATAGGTTAACCTCAATTCATGTAATGTTCATAACCCTGGAGGTAGCCATAATTACTATCCACATTTTACCAATGAGGATACTTGATGCAGAGAAAATTTAAATATATTGCTTAATGTCACAGAATTAATAAGTTGAAGAGATGGGATTTTATTTTTAAAAAATAGGGCCTCAAAAACCACACCTTTAATCATTAAATTGCACTGCCTTTTATAGCATATTAACACCAGCCCTTAACTTTCTTGTGCTCAATTTTCTCATCCATAAAATAAGGGTAAAAATTAGTTTCCCTCTAACAGAGATCCTTTAAGTATTAATTACAATTATATATATATATACACATATATATACACACACATAATATATGTATACATATAATATATATGTATAATATATACATAAAATACATGTATGTGTATATATACATATATGTGTGCGTGTGTGTGTGTGTGTGTGTATGTGAATGGACCAGTGTCAAGCATGTAATGTATGTGGCCAACAAGTATTAATTCTTAATATTAAATATTTGTGAATACATGAATAGTTATCTCAGGAAGCTTTTTAAAGAAGTATATATTATCATCTCACTAGGACTATTTATCTCTAAGGCAGTGAAGCTGTACCAGATTTTCTTGTAAGATTTCATCTAACCCAAAGAGGCTTGTTGAATTTGGGGAGCTCTGGGTATCATGTAATAACCCAGGCATGAGCACTGAATGCCCCTGGGCTCTACCTTGTACAGATTACATCAAGATTAAGTGCCTTGTCTCTGCATCTAGAAAATATTATAGGTGCTCTAGCCATTATTTATGGCTTCAGAAAGTATCCAATGTGATTGTGTGTGACAAATATGTCAATTTCAATGCTGTGATTATGCAGGCACCTAGCAGAGAGGGTGTGCAATGTGTAATATTAGTGGCTCTAAATTCTCTTGGGGTTGCATTTAGAATAGTGAATTCTGTCATCTTGCAATGCTTTTCCCACGTCAGCTGTGCTTCCTGTGCATGAATTCCAGATCACCAAACTTTATTCAGACCAGTGCATATGGACAATAATTCCATTAGTTTTCAAGATGGAGAAAAAAGGCAAAAATATATTTTGGTCAAAAATATGTTTCTTGAAAAAGGTAAGTTCTCAGGACAGTTTGAACTCAGTTTATTTAATTTAAAGATGAATTACTATATTTAGATTATCTGTTTCTAACACAAAGCAAAATCTATCCATTTCTCCTAAACTATAGTTTCTTCTTTATCTCCTATCACCTTTCTTTTCAATGGCTATGTTCAAGTTGTCAGAGATAAAACCGGAGGAAGATTTCCTATAAATGGAACCAACATTAGCATTAGAAATAGCACCAGCAGTTGCAGAAAGAGAATGATGGCCCTGTAACTCTTATCTGGGTGTCAAGATTAAGGCCAGGGAATGAAGGGTCTCATATGAACATTTGTTATCAGTGACACTTCACATGATTTTTGCTGAAACCAAGTATGTGGCTATAGTCAGCACGTTCCATCATTCTATTTACATTAGTCTTTTCTACTAATCTCGATTTGGGGACTATTTACTTGCTGATCCAAATTAGAACAAAAAATAAGTCCACCTGGTCCAATTCTTTTTATATTCTGTAGTAAAGAAAATGTATCTATCAACTGAGTCTGAACTTCATGGTAGAGCCACTGACAGAACTCAGATATTTTGACTCCCAGCCACCACTTTTTCCAAAATTACATTCCTTCCTTAACTTAGAAAACTTTATAAATAAAGTCTTTTTGATGCAGAGAGAAAACTAAAAACACACACACACACACACAATAGATAATCATGACATGTATCAATGCTGCCTTTTAACATATCAATTAAATCAAAGGGATTAGTACAAATGGTAGATAATGACACAAATACTTCAAGAAACTCAAAGTCACTGGTTTAAAACAACAATGTGGATTTAAAAAGACCAACAAAGGTGTTATTAAAAAATAAGAGGGAATTGTATAGACTTAAAATCTTTCAGCCAAGAATCAGTGGGAACATCTGAAACGTCACTCATGTTTGCTACTGAGTGATTTTACTATTCAATCAGCTTTGTAGATAATTAGAAATACTTGACTTTCTCTTCTTACCTTTATGGAAGTGAGGAGAAGATAATCAGGAATACTTTGAAAACATGGCAGAATATATAAATGAAAACAGGGAGCCAGAAGTCTATATCTTGAACAGTTTATTATCAGACAAAAACCATTAAAAGAATATCCCTCAAGTCTCCGTGCTGGCCCTCGCCAGCGCTCCGGCGGCGGGGGTCTGGTTTCCAATTCCACCCTCTCGCCTGGGCTGGAGCTGGGCTAGCCTGCGTGCCAGCGGCTGGGGGTGGCAGGCACCCGCTGAGCAACAGGAGCCAAAAGAAAGAGGGCGAAGGAGCTACAGAGAGAACGCCGGTGGGGAGAAACCAGGAGCGAGGAAGGGTCCCTGAAGCCCGCGCTCCTTACAGGCCAGATTGTGCGGGGGGCGCTGTATGGGCATCGTCGGCGGGCAGGGTTGCAAGCACTATGCTACGGAGACAAAATAAATTTGGTCACTGCCACACAGAGTTGACCATATGGCCAAGAAGATAGACATGAAGCAAATAATTCAAAGTGTGATGAGTGCTTCCACTGAAAAGCACAGATTCTGAAGTAAACACGTTAGCTGGAGGAGGAAGGAGTAACCACAGTGTTCTGAGAGGAGAGACAGGGAAATAAAAAAGGGCTAAAGGGGCGGAGCAAGATGGCGGAGGAGTAGGAGACCTAGATTTCGTCTGGTCTCAGGAATTCAGCTGAATAGGGATCAAACCATTCTGAACACCTACGAACTCAACAGGAGATCGAACAGGAGAGTAGCAACAACTCTCTGAACAGAGAAGCGACCACTTACTGGAAGGTAGGGCGTGCGGAGAAGTGAATCCGAGGCGATATTCGGGAGGATAGACGGCGGGGGAGGGGGCCTCCGCCGGCCGCTTCTGGCGAGTGATAGAGCCGCGGAGCACAAAATCGGACCTTTTAGAAGTTGGCTTGGCGGAGGGACATCGCTGCAGTGGCTAAGCGGGGGTGGAATCCTCCCGGGAGAGTGTGGTCTCAGGACCCTTGGGGTCACGGAGAGACCAGGGGTGCCTGAGTGCGCCAGAGCTCCCAGGTATCGGAGCGGGGAAGCCGGCTGCAGAGACGGAGCAGAGTCGCGGGCTCTCAGCTTGGGGTGGCCATAAACTGTGATCTGCAGCCCAGTCGGGGCACGGCTCCCCCAGCAGGGACCCAACAAGCAGCAGATCCGGGGAGACTCCCCTTCCTTCCCAGGGAGGAGCGGTGCGGGAACGCACTGCAGGGATCTGCTGGGTTTGGAGAATCCGTGCGGGGTCGGGTGCCAGAGATAGCAACGCTCGATCACAGGCCGGGTGAGCACGGAGTGCGGCCGGAGACCGGGGACATGGGAGTGACTGCTTTTCTCTGGGACACACTGAGGAGCGGGGCCCCGAGTTCTCGGCTCCTCCGGGTGGAGATTGGGAGGCCACCATTTCTACCCTGGTCCTCCAAAGCTGTACCGAGAGCTTGCAGGGAACAAAAGCTCCTGAGAACAAACCGGAGCAGCTTCCTTAGCCCGGACCGACAAGGGTGGGGCAATTCCGCCTCCGGCAAAGACATTTGGAAACCACAGCAACAGGCCCCTCCCCCAGAAGATCAGCACAAACAGCCAGCAAGCCAAGACCAAGTTGATCAATCAAGGAGAATGGGAGAACTCCAGCGCTAGGGGAATACTGCACATAGATTCATGGCTTTTTTTTTACCATGATCCATTATTTCATCAAAGTTAATTTTTGTTGACTGTTTTTTTTATTTTTCTTTTTCCCTTTTTCACCCAACATCTTATCAAT
This sequence comes from Callorhinus ursinus, assembly GCF_003265705.2. NCBI lineage: Eukaryota > Metazoa > Chordata > Mammalia > Carnivora > Otariidae > Callorhinus > Callorhinus ursinus. The sequence goes on from NW_027397081.1 coordinate 36,366,801, forward strand.
CCCTTTTTAAAAAAAAAAAAAAATTTTTTATTTTTCATTTTTAGAGTCATATTTTATCCCTTCATAGTAGTTACCCTTATTTTTGGCATATATATAT
>NW_027397081.1:36366997-36367466 GCF_003265705.2 Callorhinus ursinus
ATTTTATCACTTCATAGTAGTTACCCTTATTTTTGGCATATATATATCAGTTCTTCTCTCTTTAAAATTTTGGGGTACAGTTTCTTCTAACAGATCAAAATATACCCTAAATCACTAGTGTATGGCTTTGTTCTAGTCTCCTGCCTGATCACATTCTCTCCCTTTTTCCTTTTTTTTTTTTCTCTTAAATCTTCTTTCTTTTTTCAAACAACTTATCTTACCAAGTCCTTTTATAAAATCTTTTATAATTTTCATCTTTACAGTCATCTTCCATCCCTTCATTGTATCAACCCTTATTTTGTACATATATGTCTTTCTTCCTTTAAAATTTTAGGAGGCACTTTTTTCTAACAGACCAAAATACGCCCAAAATCTAGTGTGTGGCACTGATCTATGCACTAGCCTGATCATATTTGATCACATTCTGCTTTTTTTGTATTGTTCTGTTTTTGTTTTTATCCTTTTTTTT
>NW_027397081.1:36372466-36397432 GCF_003265705.2 Callorhinus ursinus
GTCAGAGGGGGAGACGAACCATGAGAGATGATGGACTCTGAAAAACAAACTGAGGGTTCTAGAGGGGAGGGGGGAGGGGGATGGGTTATCCTGGTGATGGGTATTGAGGAGGGCACGTTCTGCATGGAGCACTGGGTGTTATGAACAAACAATGAATCATGGAACACTGTACCAAAAACTAATGATGTAATATATGGTGATTAACATAACAATATAAAAATTAAAAAAAAATAAATTTTAATACACATAATAAAAAAAAAGAATATCCCTCAAAAATAATCCATCCTCCACCTATAGCATAACTTTTTTTAGAAAGATTGTAGATCAGTGAGAGAATCTGTATTGAAATGATCCAAATAAATAAAAAGACTGTGTTAGATCTGCTCTATTTGTCTAATAACCCCAAATATTTAAAAAAAAAACACAAAATTATTTATTTTGACATAGATTGAGGAAATAGGAGGTAAAAAAATTCATGGAGTAAAGTGCTTATTGCAACATTGTATTATGTTACTTTTTATATGAAATATAATATATACAACACAAAGGATAGAGATCTTAAGTACGCAGTTCAATGAATTCTTATGTATATAGTGTAATCACACTCAGATCAAGATATAGAATGTTCCCAGCATCCTAGCAGTCTCCTTTGTCTTCAATGTCAATAGTGTGGACACTACCAGCGACACCCCTCAACCCCAGGTAAACTCTTTTCTTATGCCTAGTGCCATAGTTTAGCTTTGTGTGTTCCCAAATTACATACAAATTGAATTACATATATATGTGTGTTTGCACGTGTTTCTTTTACACTATATTACCTCTGTAAGATCTGCAAGATCTGTTTCATGTTGTAGGAGTTTTTGTGTGTGTTTGTGTGTGTGTGGCATTCCACTGCATTAATATACTACAATTTATTCATCTGTTCTCTAAAGAACAGATTTAGATTATTTCTAACTTTTAGATATTATAAATGAAACAGCTATGAAACAATCTTGCACATGTCTTTTGATGTATAAGCGCACTCATTTCTCTTCGGGGTATATCTAAGAGTAAAATTGCTAGTTACATATTTATTTTTAATAGGAAAAAATACAGAGAAATTACATATTCATCAATTGAGAAATCATTATGTAAATTACAATACTTGTTTTCCAAAAATCTTAATGCTAATCAAAATGTATAGTAATACATATTATATAGCAATAAGTTAATGCTTATGATGCAACTTTAAATGAGGTCATCAGAAAACACAATACTATCCGTATTATAATGCTACATGAAATATGTATATTTTTTGTGTGATATACTTAATATGAAAAAAAACAGCAAAAAATGTCAGCAGACTAGAAATGAACATTTTTTTATCAAAGTCAATGAAACAAGGCAAAATGGCAAATATAAGGGGTAAACATAGAAAAGACTTTCTAAGGAATGAGGAAAGAGTAATCCAGATGACAATCAGAAGCAAAAGAACTAAAAATAGGTGGAGCTAAGAGCTATCTGGTTTGTGATTGTCTAACTTAAAGGCTGAACTTTGATATTAGACATTAAAAATTTGTACAATTAGTTAATCATCTTTGATATAAGGAGAAAATGTTAGGTATAAATTGGACTGATAGCACACACTTAAATTAAATGTTTTTAAGAAATAGATCAACTCAGTATGAGTAATGAATAAAAAGAAAGAAATTTCTAGTTGTCTCTATATTGGTATCTATGTTATCTGCTTAGTAAACTTTGAATAGTTCATGTTGTCCCTACTGGGGATGGGTGGTATTACATAATGACATCTGGATGCTGATATACGTAAAACCCTGTACTATGATATCTGGCTATGTCCACAAACCTGATGGGATCCAAAATCTACTCCAGTTGCCATCTTAGTTCCAGAGAATAGGTAGTACATTGGAAAAGCTGTTTCTGTTGGGAGGGAAAGGAGAATGATACTTCAAATTTTAACTGATATTTGGTATTTAAAACATACTTTAATCTCAGCTCAACTGTATGGGTTCACAAAAGTTTGTAAAATGATTCATAAAATTAAATAAAAATCAAACTTATGTAGATGATGACTCCCAGTGTAAAAGAATATTTGGGGAAACTGATTTGAAGCTCTCCATTGAAGCAATACTTAGGGATACTGGCCACCAAAAAAAAAGTGAATTAAAAAAATTAAACATCAAATTAAGCTTCTACATCAACACATATTAAAGATTTCAAATAACTCTGAATGGTGATTCAAAAAGAGTAACCAAGTGGATTAAAAAGTGTAAGAAAATCCCAGAAGGAATATGTAGATAATTACTGTGCTTTATAGAGGCAATCTCTATTACCCAATGGATGGTTCAAATTCTGGTGGCTTTCAAGGTAATAGGATGCTCAATATCCTGTATTTGATTTTGTATAAAATGTCATAGGACTAATACTGAAAAATATACCTAAGAAATATGTAAGAAGGAGATATTGACTGAGGTCAAAGGGTGGACAGAGAAGGGTAAGGGGTTACAGCAACTGGCCTGGGATTTGTTTATCTACCTATAATGGAGGAACATTCCCAGCAAAAAAAAAAAAAAAAAAGGCAGGTTTTCCAGTTGAAATTTTTTTGCGAATATACTAACAAATCATTTTAGGGTAATAGACTAATAATATCTGCAACCAGGAGAATGCTTCTGTATGGAATGCTCTTAGAAGGAGGCCCTCCAACTTAGGATTTCTTATGACAAAGAAATCTAGAATCTATGAAACTATGTAGCACACACTCCTAGAAAATGTCTTGAAATCTCTGTAATAATATGGGTATAAAATAGATGTTTCATAACTTAAATGCTCACACATGCATACCTCACTTAGAGAACTCTTCTATTTCTGTGGGCAAGAGAGAGTGTCTGATACAAGAAAAGAGAACCTGGGAAGCCACATGGTATGTCCAAGACTTCTTCCAGCTTTGCCTAGGCGGCATGATAGCTTGTGTCCTTGATACTTGCACAGATTCATATGAGTATGATATGACAATCAGATATTTTGTCTTACTCTTACTAAATGAACCATTAATTTAACTATTAATCTTTGTTAAAATAAGATGAAAAGAATCTCTTCCTGGAATGTTAAGAAAAGGTAATCCTTGACACAAATTGTAGCCAAGTTTCTGATATCATATTTTCAATAATAATAATATCTATCATTTATCTATCTATATATCTACCTACCATCCATCATCTATCTATCTATCATCTATAGTAAAGTTATGAAGACAGTTCTGGCCCATGTCCACAAACAGAAATCTAAAATATTAATTAAGAAGTCAGAGAATATATGGAAATATTGATTCTAAGTAGTATGAGGCTTTTTTCTAGTTATCTTTTCATCTCAAGATGATTAACTAGGAGGGTTTGATTGATGAAAATGGAAACTTTAAAGCTAAGGGCTGCCAGAAATGTATAAGAGTAAAGTAGCCAGTACCACTGTTTTCCCCCCTCCTGCAGGAGAATTTTTGCTGAGTTGCAGACCATTCATTGAATCAATAAACATGTGCTCAGCAGCATCCTTTATGCACACTGCTATGCTTGATTCTGGGGCAAAAAAAGAAAAAGGATGAATGAAACACATTACTTCCATTATGAAGATAATAAAATAGTAAAGTAAAGTAAACAAATTGTATCATAATATGGTGCAGGAATTGCTATGAACAAAAATACCAAGATATAATAGATATAAACAAAAGTAGGAGCAAATGCAGACTTGGGTGGGCAAATGGGAAATTATGAGCAGTGGAACACAATCAGAAACATGTTACTTTACCATTTCTACCTCAAAGGCAATGCTCTTTTTAAAATAATCTATGTCAACAAGTTGTGCATAACAATAACAAAATATAATGAAGATACTTGCTAAAGTCCACTGCCTAGGAGGCCTTTAGCATCACTTATCTGAAGAGAAGACAAATAGAATTGAACAAGCTTATCAGCCTATTATCAAATATAAGAATCATGTTAGCACTTAGTTGAAATATTTCACAGAATCAAAATACAAAAATGTAACAGACTGCAGTACTCTGATTCTTCTCATCTGCCTTAATGAATGTACCACATTGAGCTTTTTCAATAAAGAACTATTGGCAGGGGAGAAACTCTAAACTTGGCACAAGAGGAAGCCTGATGTTTTTAGAAAACACATAGATATTTTTAAAGATTTTATTTATTTATTTATTTATTTATTTATTTATTTATTTATTTATTTAAAAGTGAGAGAGACAGAGAGAGAGTGAGCAGGGGGAGAGACAAAGGGAGAGGAAGAGAACCTCCAGCAGACTCCGCACTGAAAATGGAGCCCGACATGGGACTTGATCTCACGACCCTGAGATCATGACCTGAGCTGAAATCAAGAGTCAGAAGCTTAATCGAACTGAGCCACACAGGCACCCCTAGATATTTTTAAGAATAAGGAAGATAAAATGTAATCTGGTAAAATGTGCATAACATAGTTGAATAATACTAAAAATTCAGATTGTTCTCTCTTCCACTGTCCCTCCTTATTTCATGATGTGATCTTTCTCTCTGTAGATCCCTAACTTTATTGACATCTATGTATAAAGGGAATAAAACAGGCACTTCCAGTCTTCAAACCTGTAACATTCGTATATGTAAAATAACAATTTTCTGGTTCCTCCCTGAGTAATCACAATCTGTGTTTCCTGGATCTCTGGATTAAGTTAAAAATAGCTTCAGATGGAAGTCATAACTCTATTTCCCATATAAAAAACCACCAGTTGCTATATCCAACTCAGGAAAACTGGTGGGTTTGGTGAAAAAAAAACTGATGTTTAACTGAAGTTGATTATTTGAAAGACTCTGGTTGATAGGCTTATTTGTTAAGTGCAGAAGTACTAGGAATTCAAGAGCATGTTTTAGAATACTAGATTAGCCAATGATTTAGCTCTTCTCTCTTCACTGATAGTTGTCAACTCCTCATATAGAAAGGCTGTATGAAAAATAAAAGAATCTGGTATCTATACGTGGCAGGCATTGTACTACACCTATATATACATACATATATGTATGTATATATATGTCTCTGGGTGGCTCAGTCAGTTAAGCATCTGCCTTTCAGCTCAGGTCCTGATCCCAGAGTCCTGGGATCCAGCTCCTCATCAGGCTTTCTGCTCAGCGGGGATTCTCTCTTACCCTTTCCTCTGCCCACACCCCACCCCAAGCTCATGCTTGCTCTCTCTCACTCTATCTCAAATAAATAAATAAAATCTTAAAAAAAAAACTATGAAGTATTATTATTTCCCATTTCACAGATGAGGAGGCTGAAAATCAGAGAAGTTAACTTTTTCATTGCATAGCTATTGAAAGTGATAGAGCTGAGATTTAAACTTAGGTTCAAATCTCCCTTCAGATGAGCAACAGATACCACCAGGGAGCTTCCTGTTAGTAATACAGGGGGACAACTGAGGAATATGTATACACACAAACACAATTCTGATTCTAGAAGAGAAGGATGATAGATACCTAGATACATAGATCGATGACAGATAGGAGATAGATGACAGATGATAGATAAATCACAATGCTGAGGCTGTTGGGAAGTATCCTTTCTATATAATCATCTTTATTATTTTTATGCTTCTTGAATAAATCTTTTAAATACACTCTAAATTCTACCACACATAAAAATAATTACAGAGCAATCTCAATAGTTTACTTTTGTTTTTATTTTCCTTGCCTCAGGAGACAAATCTAGAAAGATGTTGCGATGGCCAGTGTCAGAGAAATTACTGCCTGTGCTCTCTTGGATTTTTAAGGTTTCAGATCTCACATTTAGATCCTTAATCTATTTTGAGTTTCTTTTTGTGTATGATGTAAGAAAGTGGTCCAGTTTCCTTCTTTTGCATGTTGCTGTCCAGTTTTCCCAACACCATTTGTTGAAGAGACTGTCCTTTTCTCATTGCATATTCTTGCCCCCTTTGTTGAAAATTAATTGACCATATAAGTGTGGGTTTATTCTGGGCTCTCTATTCTGTTCCATTGATCTATGTGTCTATATTTGTACCAGTACCATCCTGTTTTGATTACCACAGCTTTGTAGTATACTAGAAATCTGGGATTGTGATACTGCCAGTTTGTTCTTCTTTTTCAAGATTGTCTTGGCTATTCAGAGTCTTGTGGTCCTATACAAATTTTAGGATTGTTTGTTCTAGTATTATGGACATCTTAGCAATATTTGTTCTTCTAATCCATGAACATGGAATATCTTTCCATTTGTTAGTGTCATCTCTAATTTCTCTTTCTGCCACATCATTATTATTGTATAGAAATGCAATGGATTCCTATATATTGATTTTTGTATCCTGTGACCTTACTGAAATCATTTATCAGTTCTAGGAGATTTTTGGTGGAGTCTTTAGGGTTTTCTAAACATAGTATCCTGTCATCTGCAAATTATGAAAATTTTACTTTTTCCTTACCAATTTGGTTGCCTTGATTTCTCTCTCTCTCTCTCTCTCTCTCTCTCTCTCTCTTTTGTCTCATTGCTGTGGCTAGGACTTCCAGTACTATGTTGAATAAAAGTGGTGAGAGTGGACATCCTTGACTTGTTCCTGACCTTAGGGGAAAAACACTCAGTTTTTCCCCATTGATGATAGCTGTGGATTTTTCATAGATGGCATTTATTATGTTGAAGTATGTTCACGCTTAACCTACTTTGTTGAGAGTCTTTACCATGAAAGGATGTTGTACTTTGTCAAGTGCTTTTTCTGCACTTGATAATATGTTTTTTATCCTTTCTTTTCTTGATGTGATATATTATGTTGACAGATTTGTGAATACTGACTCATTCTTGCATCCCAGGAATAAATCCCACATGATTGTGGTGAATGATTTTTTTTCCTGTATTGTTGGATTCAGTTTGGTAATATTTTGTTGATGATTTTTGCATCTATGTTCATCAGAGATATTGACCTATACTTCTCTTTTTTTGGAGTGTCTTTATCTGGTTTTGACATCAAGGTAATGCAGACCTCATATAATGAATTTGGAAACTTTGCTTCCTCCTCTGTTTTTTGGAATATTTTGAGAAGAATAGGTATTAACTCTTCTTTAAATCTCCGGTAGAATTCATTTGTGAAACCATCTAGTCATGGACTTTTGTTTGTTGGGAATTTTCTGATTTCTGATTCAATTTCATTGCTGGTAATCAGTCTGTATAAATTTTCTATTTATTTCTGTTTCAGTTTTGGAAGTTTATCTATTTGTAGGAATATATCCATTGGACTAGGTTGTCCAATTTGGTGGCATATAATTTTTCATAATATTCTCTTCTAACCCTTTTCATTTCTGTGATGTTGGTTGTTATTTCCCTTCTTTCATTTCTGATTTTGTTTATTTTAATCCTCTCTCTTTCTCTCTTTTTTGTTATTGTTGTTGAGACTGGCCAAAGGTTTATCAACTTGGTTGAGCTTTTCAAAGAACCATCTCTTGGTTTCATTGATCTGTTTTATTGTATTTTTAGTTTCATTTCATTTATTTTTCCTCTAATCTTATTATCTCCTTCTTTCTATTGATTATGGGTTTTGTCTGTTCTTCTTTTTCTAGCTCCTATAGGTATAAGGTTAGGCTGTTAATTTCAGATTTTTCTTGCCTCTTAAGGTAGGCCTGTATTGCTATAAACCCCTCTTAGAACAACTTTTGCTTCATCCCAAAGATTTTGGACCATTGTATTTTCATTTTCATTTGTCTCCAAGTATTTTTTAAATTTCTCTTTGATTTCTTGGTTGATCCATTCATTGTTTAGTAAAATGTGATTTTACCTCCATGTATTTGTGTTCTTCCTAAATTTGTTCTTGTGGTTGATTTCTAGTTTCATACCATTGTGTTTGGAAAAGATGTACAGTATGACTTTGATCTTTTTGAATTTGTTGAGACTTGTTTTGTGGCCCAGTATGTGATCTATTCTGGAGAATGTTCCATGTGCTTGAAAAGTATGTGTATTCTGCTGTTTTAGGATGGGATGTTCTGAATATATCTGTTAGATCCATCTGGTCCAATGTGTCATTCAAAGTTACTGTTTCATTATTGATTTTCTGTTTAGATAATCTATCCATTAATGTAAGTAGGGTGTTAAAGTCCCCCACTATTATTGTATTACTAATGATTACTTCCTTTATGTTTATTAGCTGCTTTATGTATTTGAATGCTCCCATGTTGGGTGCATAAATATTTACAATTGTTATATCTTCTAGTTGGACTATTCCCTTTATGATTATAAAGTATCCTTCTTTATCACTTGTTACAGTCTTTGTTTTAAAGTCTCTTTTGTCTGATATAAGTATTGCTACCTGGCTTTCTTTTTACATCCATTTGTATGATAAATGCTTTTTCATCCCTTCACTTTCAATCTGCATGTGTCTTTATGTCTGAAATGAATCTCCTATAGACAGCATGTAGATGGATCTTGCTTTTTTAATTTTTTTATTTTTATTCCTTCACCCTATGTCTTTTGATTGGAGTGTTTAGTTCATTTATATTCAAAGTAATTCCTGATAGATATGTACTTATTGCCATTGGGTTACTTATTTTATGGTTGATTTGTAGTTCTCTGTTCTTCTCTTGCTCTTTTCTTATGGTCTGTTGGCTTTCTTTAGTGATATACTTGGATTCCTTTCCCTTTATTTTTTGCATATCTCTTACTGGTTTTTGATTTGTGGTTACCGTTAGGTTTGTTTATAACATCTTTTACATACAGCAGCATATATGCTTATATGTGGCTCAAGTTTGAACCCATTCTTTACTCCCCCCTCACATTTTAGGTATATGGTATTATACTTTACATCCATTTATTTTGTGAATCCCTTGACTATATTTTATAGATATATTTATTTTTACTGCTTTTGTGCTTCCTACTTTTATTACTCCCACTTCTGGTCTTTCCTTTCCACTCAGAGTCCCCTTTAACATTTCTTGTTGGGGCACCTGGGTGGCTCAGTTGGTTAAGCGACTGCCTTCGGCTCAGGTCATGATCCTGGAGTCCCGGGATCGAGTCCCACATCGGGCTCCCTGCTCAGCGGGGGGTCTGCTTCTCCCTCTGACCCTCTTCCCTCTCATGCTCTCTGTCTCTCATTCTCTCTCTCAAATAAATAAATGAAATCTTAAAAAAAAATTCTTTAACATTTCTTGTAGGGCTTATTTAGTGGTCATGAATTCCTTTAATTTTTGTTTGTCTGGGAAACTATCTCTCCTTCTATTCTGAATGATAGCTTTGCTAGATAGAGTACTGCCCTTTTAATTACTATGTGTCTTGGTGTGGACATCCTTGGGCTGATTTTTTGGTGGCCTTTCTTGCCTCCTGGATCTGGATTTGTTTCCTTCTCCATATTCAAGAAATTTTCAGCTAATATTTCTTCAAATACATTTTCTGCCCCCTTTTCTCTCCCTTCTCCTTCTGAATGTTACCACGGTTGATGATGTGCTGAGTGCCCTAAGTCTATTTTCATGTTTTATTTGTTCTCTCTGTTGTTCAGCTTCATTGCTTTTCATTTACTCTGTCCTCCAGGTCACTGATCCATTCTTGTGCTTCCTCTAGTCTACTATTTTGTTTAGTATATTTTTAATTTCAGTATTGAGTTCTTCGTGTCTGATTTTTTTTAATGTTTTCTATATTTTTGTTGAGAGTCTCACTGCTGTCTTCCACTATTTCTCAACTCCAGTGGGTATCTTTCTGACCATCACTTTAAATTCTCTATGAGTATATTATTTATCTCCATTTCACTTAGGTCTCTTGCTGTGGTTTTTGTCTCCTCAGTCTCCTCATTTTGTCTAACTCTTGGTGTCTGTTTCTATGTGTTAGGAAAGTCAGCTACATCTCCTGTTCTTGAAAGTAGTGGCCTTATGAAGAAGAGGTCCTGTAGTGCTCTGCAGATGGCAGAAACTGGTGCCTCAGTGATATCCTGTGTGTTGCATTTGCCTTGCTATTGTGGCTGAGCTACTTTTGCCTTCAGTCCAATCATCTGCAATGGCTCTTTACTTTTTGCGGACAGGGTTTGGTCCCTGTGCTGTTATTGGGCCAGGCTGGGGCCACCTTGGGCTTGAGTTGAGTCATATCAGGCATTTTTCAGAGATGTAGTAGCACCAAACTTCAAGAGAAGGCAGGGGTGGAGACTGTGATGCCAGCAAAGTCCCCATGGTGGGAGGGGACCTGCAACCACCAGACAGAGACAGACTGGTTTGGAGGGGACAGATCCAAAGAAGCATGCTAGGGGGCAGGTGTGTGTGTGGACACAAGTGTTACAAGGTTTGTGACAGTCAGCTGTGGGAGGAGCCCTGGAGTAAAGACCTGCCTGGAGGGTGCATGCCTGCAGGAAAACACAGGGGTGGGGCATGCTGTTATCAAGTTAGGTAGTTATTGTTGAGACTCCATTGGTTCCTGCAGCTGTCCTTGTCTTTATGCCAGTAGGTAGAGGAGGAAAATGGCAACTGCCCGTTTCTTTGTTCCTAGATAAGTCTTCCAATGATGCCTATCCCTTCAGCACAGGCTCCAAGATTAGAAAACAAATATCCTTCCTATATACCCCAGGTATTTTTTCAAACTGCTCTTTCTATGCTATATCTCTACAGAGATGTCTCTTTAACAGCAGAGACTCAGTTTTTTCTCACCCTCCTGACTCTCCCACAAGCCTGCTGATTTTTAAAGTTCCAGGTTTTAAGCCCTGCTGATTGTAAGAACTCATGAAATTTGGCCCCTCTGATTTTCAAAGCCAAATGTTATGGGGATTCTTTTCCCTCAGGCAGGCTCCCTGGTGTGAGAGGCTGTTTCTGTCCTCTCTCCCTAGCAGTGGCATCTCTCCTTCCCACAGACAGTTCTGCAGGTCCCTTTAGCTCCAGACCATGTGTTTGCCCTTCCTACTCTCTTCTATGTAGCCTCTTATTCATATTTAGCTTTGGGGAGTCTGTTCTGCCAGTCTTCAGGTCATTTTCTGGGTTATTTACACTGATATGGGTGTCTGTAGAATCAGGTGAGTTTAGGGCCCTCCTACTGTACCATCTTCCCTGGAAGCGTAGGGTTTTTTTGATGATTATGATAAGACTGTCTCAAAGGAAAGTGCAAGTAATTGTAAATAACTTCAGATACTTAAATCAAACTACTATTTAAAATTTTTGAAGCTTAGTTTCTGTATGTAACTTTTTCCATAGCATGTAATGTCCACAAATCTTGAGAGGTGTGGTATTTCATACCCAAATATCAAAATTCAGAAACCAGTAGCATGAATGAAATAAAAAGTATAGTAATTATAGCCAGAATGTGACATTTTGAAACTAACTATAGAAAGACATAAATGATCAATTTTCTTTTCTAGTTACCCAAATCACCTCAAGATAAATGATACTGTATAATTAAGTAGAGAAAAGTTTACATTGCTCAGATCCATGGGGAGCAGTAAATCTTTAACACTTAATGAATTTGTGTTAATTGGGTATCCATGAAAGACTCTAGTGTTATTAAAAATGCTTGTATGGCTTTTAAAAAAAAAGAATATTATTCTGTTTAATTTAAGAATTTTTTAGTTAAGTATCAAAGAAAAAGAAAATGGTCACTTGTTTCTATACCCTTATCAAAATAAGCATAAAAGGCAATTAAAATACATCAGCATCTATGTGAACTGACAAGTAGAACAGCCAAACTTGAGTATATGCTAGTGTTATGTGGCATGAAAGTGGTTTAAAATACAGCCCTTGATGTACCTGGGTGGCTCAGTCAGTTAAGCATCTTGATTTTGGCTGAGATCATGATCGTAGGGTCATGAGATCTAGCCCCGTGTCAGGCTCTGCACTGTGTGCAGCCTGCTTAGGATTCTTTCTCTCTCTCTGTCCCTTTTCCCCTCCCCCATACTCATGCTCTCTATCTCTCTCTGTAAAAAAAAAAAAAAAAAAATTAAAAATTAAACACAACCCTTCCCCTCCAAGAAGCACAATTAAACTTGGAATGAGGAAAAGGCAATTCTAAATTTTCTTACATTTGGGTCATATAGAGAATTTTTCTAAGTCATTTGCCTTTTTTGAACCTCGCTTTCCTTTTTGGTAAAGCATCAGAATAAAATATGATCTTGCCAGGTTTTTGTCAGGATCACATGAAATAAGAAATGAGAAAACACTTTGAAAACTATATGGTGCTATAAAAATATGGGGTATTTTTATTACTCCTTGGAGTGAAAATTATTCAGAGCTAATAAATATATAGCAGTGTGAAAACAAGAGAGGCCAGAGGGCCTGAATAATTCATTTAGTAAGATCCACATTTTAAAGGAGTGCCAGCTTATCTCACTGGTCAGATTAACTCAACGTTGTGGTCGTTGGCAACATGATACAGGGTTTGTGTGTCTCTGTCCTATTTTCTGTCACTCATTCAATAGGCTGGACTACTCTGGAAAATGAAGAGAGAAGCAGATGGGGAAGCTGTTTAGGTCCTGCCATTATTGGGTTTGAATCTATGTAGGCTCTGCATAGGAAGGTCAAGGTTTCTTAATCTTCCAAGCCCCCAGATAAATATGGCCTGCTACAGACAAGAAAATTAACACCAAGAAAGGTTTATCTTCAGTATTACTTTGTGGATCCCAATTCCAAGGCATCATCTTTTTTTTTTTATGTTATGTTAATCATCTTAATAGGCACGTCCCTCTTGTAACTAAGCAATTACAAAGACAATAGCATTGATTACAATTTACAAGAGTAACATTTTGTCCTTAGTTATAGGTGGCATGCTTTGAGGAGCCCATGATGTCCTACCCACCAGAAAGCAATCCCTGAGTTCCATACTGATTAGTATTATTTCTTTTGTCTTTCTATCCAAACCCAAATGAATGATTATATGAGCCCTCAGGATAGCAAAGGATGAGGGACAAACATTAAGGAAACACAGTGGGGTAAGACTAGAATTCAAAAAGGGCCAAACTAATTACTTTTTATATCCTTACTACATGCCAGGACCTGGTACTTATTTGACTAAGGTTTCTCTTTTAATCATTATAATGGTCCTATGAGAATATTTTTTAAAAATAATTTCAAAGCTTTCAGATAAGGAGAATTAAGTCCAGAAATGTTAAGTTGCTTAGGTAATGATTGCTGGAGTCACAAGTTAAATCCAAATACATTGGCCCATGTTCCCGTCACTATAATAATACTTCTCAGACTTCGTGAAGGTTTATATTCATTTTCAGTTTTGTTTTGTTGTGACTGTATTACTAAGCAGAGGAAAACTTTCATCAAAAAAAAATAATAATAATTCACAGAGAAACTCAATTGTAAAACATATAAGAGTAGTTTGTAATTGAAAGAGAGGTCATGAAAAGGAAGCCATCACAGATAATACCTCAACACCCCTGCATTGGCAGTCATGACATTTTTTTTCAAAGTTTTGTCTCTTTCCAGAACTCAGTTAAGAAGTTATTCAACTCAACAAGACAACTTGAGTCATTTCTCTGGAATTTGTTCTTGGTGAGTAGAGAAGGAGATGAAGGGGGGATGACATGGAATGAGCTTACTAGAAGAGAGAGATAAACAACTAAGGAGACAAGAATGGGGTCACAAATTTAATTTGCCTATTTCAAAATTCAGCCTATGATCACTCCTGGCTTTAAGACACTCAATGTCATTGATGCTTTGAATACAAAGCTATTCTGACCCTCATTCTCTCAGACTATGAATCATACATCTTCACACCTTACATTAAGGAAATGTCAGACTTATAATTGCTTCATTTGTCCTTAAAGAAAAAAGATGAATAAATGCATCTTAAAGGCACTATTAATGAGTAAAACTGCATTTTAATTAATGTGTCTTTAATTAAACAAAATAAATTTCCTTCACAAGATCCTAAGTGATTTTCCCCACCCCCTCTAGGCAAAACAGCAGCATTAAATGTTTCAGCCCATTAGGTTTTAAAGTTTTAAGTGACTGAAAGTTGGATTCCTGAATTCATATTACAACTAACTCACAATGGAAAATTAATATCTCATAAATGAAGCTTCTATTGAAAGCAAATCATATCAAACATTTTTCCAAGATAAGCATTTTTGAAAATGGAACTATTTTTAACTTCTGTCCTCTGCCCCAAGTGGGCACAGCCCAACAAAGGAACACAGCAGCCATGACGGACTAGAGTAACTTGGGAACTAAAGTACCTACATCTGCTACTTCCACATTCACCATCTAATTTTTCTTCTAGCCTAAGGCACAAGGCCTTATAAGATTATTGTTGGTTTTTATTTGCATGGATACACAGCCTGAGAAAATGAGACATAATTGGGTCCACAAAATTGGGTAAGAAAAATCACTTTTAAAAATAGACAAATACATATTTTTTTAAGATTTTATTTATTTGAGAGAAAGAAAGATTGAGAGAATGAGTGGGAGGAGAGGCAGAGGGAGAAGCAGATCAGAACAGGGAGCCCAATGCAGGACTCAATCCCAGGACTCTGGGATCATGACCTAAGCCGAAGGCAGATGCCTAACCAACTGAGCCACCCAGGCGCCCAACAAATATTTTTTTGAAGCAAAATTTGAAGACAAATATTTTTTGAAGCAAACGATAGCTTTAGACAAGACACTTTCTGTGAAATGTGGACTAAGTCGAGTTTCTCTGTCTGCAACTGGAAACATAACATCCACAGTAAGAATATTATATTGATACAGGAAAGCAGAGTTAACTTGGGTGTCCTTGAACAAGTGGAGAGAGAACGTTGGTCTTCTTCAGGCTCATGTTTCAGACACTGCAAAGTAGTACACAATCTTCAAACAGCAAGAAAACTCAATGAAAATACTATCTCTAACATGCTAAGCCAATGCATTGTAATTAGAATTCTGCTTACCATCTCAGTGTGTAGTTCTTGAATTTCAATATATAAAAATGACCAAAGGATATTGATTCAAAGCACTGGAAACCAAGCCCATTCTAAAGCTTCTGAGTCAATTGGCCTGGGACAGGACTTCAAAAACTCTATTATCTTAAAAACAACAACAAAAACTCTACCCTATGAGATTGTAAAGCAAGTACCCTGGTGATCATGAAGAAACACAAACCTATAAATGTTTTTTTGGTTTTGTTTTTGTTTTTTCCCCACATCTATACTTCTGTAGAAAATTTGGCAAATGTAAGAGAAAAAGTTCTGAGAAGAAAACGATTACTCATAGTCCCATCGCTTAGCATAGCTACTATTAAATCAATGTAACTTCTAAGTATGTATCTATAAAATTATCCAGTTTTTTTCATACTGTATGTATTGTCTGTAATATTGCACATCTAATTTAATATTACATCACAAGAACTTCCTCAAGTCATTAGATACTGCCTGTGTATAAATTTCTGTGATAAATATATTCTTTATTTCAGGAATTGAAGATGTTCGCTGGCATTCTAATGCAGTGTTACTAATGAAAAGTCTAATGATAGCTTTCTGGTTGCTTTATATATGACTTTTTTTTTAATCTCTGAAAATTTAGAGGACTTTATATTCATGCTTTTTTTTCATGCTTGATACTTAAATTTCAACAGCCTATGTTACAGGTCTTTTTATTTATAAATAAAAACATACAGAATTAGAGGGGTTGCATAAATGGGATGCTAAAACTTTTTTATGTTTTCTTTTGTTTGTTGAACAATAAATTTTAAAGATATTTTGTCTTTAGATTTCATTCCTTTTAATAGCTAAATAGCATTGAGTTTTAAGGATATCCCATAATCTGTTTAACCCCTCCCAAACTGACAGGACATTTAAATATCCCCAATTAAAAGCAATGTTACAACGAACATGTGAATGAATGTACATTTGGACATATATCTTGGGACCATATTTAACTATTTCTATAAAATGAGTTCTTGAGGATAATTTTTTTGTTAAAATTATGTGTGTGTGTGTGTGTGTGTGTGTATATATATATACACACACTTCTATATTGTTAGGCTGCTGTTGCAAATCTGGAAATCAGACACTGAAATGAAGATTTGTGTATAAGAAATTTTCGGAGGATACTGGATACTATAGGGGTTAATATTTATGAGTGAGTGACAGAAGAAAATGAATTGTAATGAAGTTGCAGCAAAGGCTTCAGCCAAACCCTCTCAGCTCTGGAGCTTATAGACACTTTAGAGATGTTCCCCACTGCGGCAAAAGAGCTGAGCCTTTATAGGCTTATATCCAACCAGTTACTGACTGCACCAGGGAAAGAGCATAGTGTTGGCAATGTGGCTCCCTTCAATGCCCAGAGAGGCACCCAACTGAAATCTGCCAACTACCAATACTCAGCAGCTGAGATCTATTTGTCATTATGTGGAATGGCTTGCAATATATTTTAAGGTCTTTCCACAAGGCTACCTAAATCCCCTGGCTATCTATCATTAATAGACAAGCCATGACCTGGAGAAAGTCCCAATTCCAGAGAGAAAACTAACCTTCCACTATACTGATGATACCTCCTGGTGGATACCCTCTTGACCCACATGTGACAATATGACTGGGCCATTAATACAAAGTACAAGGACCTAGCACCCAAGTGAAATTCCTAAACAATTTTGAAAGGGGCACAGTGTTTCATTCTGAAAGAGACAATTATGAGGCATTTAGCCTTCTCTGCCCCCATAAATAAAAAGAAGGGCCCCAAGAATAGAATACCCTGGAGGTCCTCAACTGGTTCACTGAAGCTCTTCCTACTGCCCAGGCCCCTTGAGCTTTCAGATCTGTATATTCCCAAAGTCTACTTAAAAGGACAAATTTTTTGTGAAACCATTATTGGCCTGTAATTGTGCCTTGGTGGATACTGTGTGCATGACTCCTGGCCACGAAGTAGTCATGCAACCAGAAATTATATCATGTATCTGAATAGAGTCCTCAAGTGACTGGGTGGGTGCAGCTCAAGAATTCTTTCTAGTGAAATGGAATTGATACATATAGAAGTGGGTGAAACCTGGCCAGGCTGGGGTCTCACACCATGAAAAATTCTCAGGAGTATTCCTGTGTTTCTAGATATATTACTTAAGTATTCCTCTGCCCCCTCCCCCGGGTATATTGCTGCTTTCACTGGTCAAGAAGAAACTCATTATAGAAACCTCCTGGACCACATATGGCTCTGGTTTACTAATGATTCTTCCTGGCTAACTTTTACCAGGATGGAATGGGGTATAATCCGAGAGAGACATTAAAGGATGCTTGGCACAATGGCAGAGCCTCGTAAGATATGGATGGCTATCCTGGCCATCCCAATAAATGAGTTGTGCTCTATTTTCACTGACTCATGGGGCTGTAACAAATAGCCTAGCTGTTTGGTCAGGCTGCTGGCAAGCCTCAGACTGCCTTATAAACACACCTCTGTGGGGATGAGACATTTGTTTAAGAACTAGCTCTGCTCCTAATAGGCTTTTTGTTACTTGTGTAGATGCTTACCAGGAAGCCTCTTCCACTAACAAAGGGAAACATAACCAATGAGCAAACCACATTTGTCAGCTAAATGCAGAGACTAAGTTGTCCTCTTATAGCAAGCAGACATGTGACCCATTGCCTCGGGGATCCATGAGAGGACAGTCTATGGAAATTCAGACACCATCTTAGACTGACCTACACCTATGAATGTCCACTGTTGCTTGAAGATGCCAAAACAGCATGAAAAAAATCTGTCCTACCTGCCAGGCCATGACCAAAGATAAAAATACTAATCAGAGACAAATCTTTCAAGCCAATGGGCCAGGAGTTCTTGACAAATTGGGCCCACATTGGGCCTCTCATCCCACCCAGAGGTTTTCAATAGATCATATGCATTCCACTGACTTGGGCCACACTATCCAGGTCATACAAGACCATATTTGCTTCTTTTTCAGTTTTTCTGAGTGCAGTGTATTTAATAATGGCCCCAAATTGTGACCCAAGTTATACATCAATGGGCCCAATCACAGGACATACAATGGATTCTTCTTGTTCTGTATCACTCCCAAGCTACAAAGGTGATTGAGCATTTAAATGGACAATTAAAAGACAGACTTAAGTGGCTGATGGGAAGGGCAAAAATAATCCCAGCCTGGACTACAAATCTTAGACAATCATTGTGGTGTCTCAATGCAGCACTTCTCTGAAAGGGTAGTTCTCATTTGTGTCATATCCTTTACCAGGCTGTCTGACCTCTTTCTTTAATTGTATGGCCTTCTTTTACAATTATTGAAAGTGTGGTCTCTGTAAGGTACCCTGCAAGGTCCTCCAACCCCATCAACCCCTTCCTGAAGACTCAAATCAATGGGAGATTAAAATGTCTATTAAAAAATGAGGAGTGGGAGACTGTAACCACCCCCATTTACCATGCAGGTGCAGAGGATGGATATTTGCCAAGGACTTCAAAAATAACAACTGTCAGTTTGAAGTCTCTAGTTCAGCATTTTCCATAAGGTGGTCCTGTGCTTTGTCCCAGGTACCATAATGGATCAATATCAGTATATAGAATAGAAACATTCATTGAATCACAGGAGGATCCAAGCCAGGAAATTTGGGTGCATCACCCCAGAGGAAAGATTAAGAGTGCTATCCTTGCCCTGGTACAGGAAAGATCACCCACAGTGCTGTCAATGGAGCCAGGTCTCCTTGACTTGTTTGGATCCTTCAAACCTAAGAGCAGAGTACAGGGAAGGAAGAGTAAGGGGATATAATCTCTCTTCTGTCCTATAGTATAGCCTGTGTGACGCCTACCTAGGTGAATTTGTTGCTAAAGCTACCCCCAGGCGGTTGACACTCCTGAATGCGACAAAGTGTTGAATATGTACCCCCTCCCCGCACCTAACCCCACAAATAAATATTTGATTGGTGTGCCACTGAATACCATGAACAGATATTCCTCTAACCACAGATCTTTCTGATACCTCAGGTACTCCAGCCTTATTAATTTGTACTGAGGCTTTGCCACAACTGGAATCTGAGATTACAGAAGAAAAATGTCTCCCTACAGTCAACTTGCTCCTATCAGAGGTAGGAGCAACTGGGACATCTGGGAAAGGGAGCTAAGATATACCACCAAGGTTATTCAGCTCTGGTTAGTAGCAGCCTCCTCTAGTCTTCTACATTCACTTCTGTCCTACATAGACTCTTCGATTCCAATCAAATTTTGCTCACTAGGAGGGACTTTTAGCTGGTTGATCCCCCAAGTAGTTAATGACTCTACCCTCTCAAAACTCTGTGCAACCTCTTGGGATATTATTTTGTTTGCAAAAAACAGGCCTTCACCTCTCTTCCTCTATACCAATGTAATATGTACTAATGAGACATTAGTAAGAGACATCCAAATATTCGAAATAGCCCCTCCAATTGAGCATATCACACTATGCTGATTCAGGTGGGAGCTCTAAAACCAGTCAGAACTGTTATTTAAGAGAATTGACAGGTAGCGTTACCAGCTCTCTGCTCATGGGTGTGCTCCATGTGGTTATCCCCATTCTTAGCATCATTCAATTAGAGAATGTTTTCCATAATTTGTCCCTGATCTTTGCTGTGGTCATGAGTGATGGTACCTCAGTTTTGAAGGCACAAATGGCCAGCCTCAATTCTGTGGCCCAATTAGCATTAGATAATGTGGGTCTGTGATTTACAACACCTCACTTTCCACCTGCATCAATAAAACTGGCAAAGTAAACATTCAAAAACGAGGCTTAAAAAGAAAGCTTCCTGACTCTCTGAAACAAACCCACAGCCTATGAGACATCTATTCCTGACTTGAAAATGGTTGCTGTCCATGGCTCTGTGCACTCCTCCAAACGAGCCTGATTATTCTGCTTCAAATGATTTTGATCATGTCTTTGGTCTACTGTTGCCTTAGAATAATTAATGAGTTATCATCACAGCTCCTTAAAGTCCATCCCATTTGGTCCCATAATGGGATAACCTATGTTTCTCAGTTTGGCCCATAAAGACCAAGGGGTAGAGTTGAAAACTGTGGCTCCAGGTCAAAATCCTACATGTAATCTTTTAGGCCCAATTTTCATGTTTTTCACAAATGTACTGAAAAATGATGCATGACTCAAGTGAAAAATCTAGTGGTTCCAAACATATTTCATTTAGGGGTAGGTGGGAGCATTTGACAGGTCATTGCTTCTTCAGCTAGGGTACTATGAAGCAAACTTATAAATGTTCAAGTCCTAAGAAAACTTTTATACTGTAACTCTGACCTGCAACTGGTTGACTTTGTCAATGACCTATCTTCATCTCCATGGCTCCCTGTCCTATTTGCTATTCTTAAAACTTCTCTTCTACCCATATGTTAAGAGTTATTTCTGACTTCAGAAGATTCTGATGAAGTTGTACTTCTTACATGACAGCATGAGAAACTCCAGGGATCTAGACTCCAGTGAAACTGATAAAAATTATTTTAAAACCCAACTATTTGAAATCTGGAAATGGTACAACAGACAGACAGCAAATGAAATAAAAATCTTTCAAGAAAATCTACTAAAATTTGATAAGAATTGTGAGAGTCTATGAGTGTTGAACCAAGACTTGTACCCTTCTTTCCCACCCTGGTTAACAATATGGAAACTCTAGACTCTAACCACTACATATTAGAGATTGAAACTTATTACTATATAATATCTCCTTTGTCCCATTTAGTGTTTTAATCTTAATACCCTATTTTTTTCTGATTTTAATAGCACTTCTCATATGTTATTCTTTGTTAGCATTTATCTAGTATATCTTTTCCATCATTCTTTTCAACTTATTTTTTTTTCTCTTAGGTGTGTTCTATTAAATAGCATATATCTTCAAGGTAAAATAATTTTTAAAAGTCCACCCAGAAGAATGGCTCCTGCCTAAATCTGTATTCTGTGCTCTGTTTACTCAATCAACCCAATCTTTCTGACTAAAATTTTCTAAAACTTCTTTAAAAATGTTCTAATCTGGGGTGCTAGGCTGGCTTGATTTCAGGGTTGTGAGTTTGAGCCCCACATTGGGTTTAGGGATTACCTAAAAAAATAAAATTGAATTTAAAAAAAGTTCTGATCTGTTAAGGGTACCTTGTCATGTTTCTGGCCTCATTATAGGTTTATTCTAGAAGGATAGATGGGCAAAGAAAAATACATTCATCCTAGATATAGATATGTAAAGACACAGATATTTTCTCTGTGATTTCAATATGATTTGAACAAGAAAGGAGAAAATGGGTGTGCTTGGTCTGTTCTCTTGATCTACTCTCTTAGCATTTCTTTTAAATATGATGAACTTAGGTTCACAGAGAAAAAGTGATTTGCCTAAACTCACAGAGCTTAATTAATAACGGAAAGAAAACTAAGACACCGGGTCCTTAATTTCTATCCAAGAGCCCTTTTCACAGTAGTATGTCTTCAATACACACATTTTTAAAAATGAATAGCACATAAAGAATTAAATGAAAACATAATGGTTTTGAGAAAGCACTTCTAAATGACTTTTATAAGTAATGTTTAGAATTGAAATGTAGCAATTGTTACAGAAGCTCTCCACTTGTAAACGTGCTCCCTCTTTAATAAAACCAATGCATTAGAAAGTCAATATATGTCCTATTGATGTGCTCATTACAAGTGGAGACTGAGTTACAAAGATCAGTCAACAACTATTCAATGCAGGATTTCAAGTGGACATGGTTGGCCCAGCTTCAGCTCTCCACCCTACACATGTTCTGCCTCTAAATCACCCACAGTGCTCAGACCTTTATTTCTTCCTGAATTAGCTAACCTTTCCTCAGCATTTCATGTTACTTTTAATCAAAAATTTTTCTTCTGTTTATCTCTAACCTGTTTATTGACCCTGAGTTTATAGGTAGGACTCAGATATGACTGAAATTGAAAGCCGTGGGAGGCTGCAAATTTGGATCGTTTTTATTGAAGCACACAGAAGATTAACCACATGACCCTGTGATTTATAATAGCAGTTATAAGCCAAGGAGTTTTATACAATTGAATAGATTTCACAAATACCCTCCACATCAGAACTCACAAAGGCTGCCTTTTTCTACTTATCATTTTTACTAGTGTTGTTATTGTTAATGAACAAATAAAAGAAAAATTATACTGAGAGTAACATGCCAGATTTTAACTCTAAACTTTTTATGTCCTAGCAAATAAACTCACATTATACAAATAGGTCCAGCTTTAAAGTATAAACAGGGTACACAATGAATAAATAAATAACTAGAGTAAGTTTTAAGGAAAGATCTAGAATGGGAGGAAAATTAAAATGACCTTGTGAGATTGGAAAATGTCATACAAAGGAAAGATTGCATTTAGAGAGGAAAAGGTGTGAAGACATCTTTTTAGGAAAAAGAAAAAATAATGTATAATTAAAATATAATCTAGGACAAAGTATTATGAGTCAGTCTTCTTCTCATGTACCACTGACGTCCAAAATAAATATATAGAGAAAAAAGAATATACTTTTTCATAAAGTAAAACTATAAATAGTTCTTATGTTCCCGTATCAGTTCACAAAAACATGGATTCATAATAAAGCCAAAGGTATTATATGTACATGTACTATAAAGTAAAAAAAGATAAAAGCACCGCAAAGTTATTTTTTACTTTCATTTAGATATTAAAAAGTTAACTGAAATTTACAATATACCTAAGAAAAGGTAAAAGCAAAGTTTCACAGAGCATGAATCAATGCTTGTTTATATTTGTCAATATATTGCCTATATGCAAAAGAATTGAGGCAATTTATAAATTGTACATAACAAAAAAGTGTAAAACACAGATAAAAGCATTTCTTGCCAGCCTGCCTTCCCACACCATTCCCAGAAAAACCCACCCTGCAGTTCAGGGACTGCACTGTTTGTGCATCACGCAGAGCAGGGATAGCCAACTTTCTAGAACAAAGTGATTACATTCCCAGTGACGGAGTTCGATCATTTATTCCTATGAGACACCTAGCATATTTCTGGGTTCTGTAGAGGCTAAAATAGATTTCTATTTTTAATATCGTGAGATATAAAAAGGAGGAGAATAAGAAAAGGCTTTGAAAAGAAAGCACATCACATAGGAAGCTAAGAGTATAGCTCGTAGTCCTTCCTTGCCTTTCCCCATCTCCCTGGAGAATGGGAAAGCAGTACCACATAAGGTCTCCTGCTAGATGGGGTGAACTTGAATATAGAAATGGATCTTTGCTTCCCTGCTAGTGGTTTCTGAAGGCTGACAATATAGTATTCCTTTAGGAGGTAGCATAGAAGCACAGTACCTCCCAGGTGGCTACTGACCCAAGCTGAGAAAGAACGACTCAGAGAAGAGGTTTTAGGGTATGCTGCTACCAGGGTCCAAATAGAGACACAGCTGTCTTATCTTTCTGTAAGGGAGAAGGCCACAGCAAACCTGCCAAAAAGAAACACTCACAAAGGCCTAAGCCAAGACCACATGCATCAGACCAAATCAAATTTAGTAGGAGGATAGCTTCCTGTACCTACTTCTCATCGCAGGAGCAGACAGTCCTTTCCTCCCTGCTGTCCTACCTACAAACCAGGATTAGAGTGACAACCATGAGTATACAGACTCAAAATGGAGAAATGGAGAAGGAAGTGGAGAAATGGAGAAGGAAGTGCAGAAAGGAGAGAGGTTTTTTTTTTTTATTTTAGCCATTCTGACAGGTGTAAGGTGATATCTCATTGTGGTTTTGATTTGCATTTCCCTGATGATGAGTGATATTGAGCATCTTTTCATTTGTCTGTTAGCCATCTGGATATCTTCTTTGGAAAAATGTCTATTCAGGTCCTCTGCCTATTTTTTCAATTGCATTTTTGTTTGTTTGTTTGTTTTTGGTTTTTGGTTTTTTGGTGTTGAATTGTAGAAGTTTTTATATATTTTGGATATTAAACCCTTATCAGGTATATCATTTGCAAATATCTTCTCTCATCCATAGGTTGCCTTTTTGTTTTGTTGATGGTTTCCTTCACTGTGCAAAAGCTTCTTATTTTGATGTAGTCCCAATAGTTTATTTTTATTTTGGTTTCCCTTGCTTCAGGAGACACATCGAGAAAAATGTTGCTGTGGCCAATGTCTGAAAAATTACTGCCTGTGTTCTTTTTCAGTATTTTTATAGTTTCAGGTCTCAAATGTAGGTCTTAATCCATTTTGAGTTTATTATTGTGTATGGTGTTGGAAGTAATCAAGTTTTCTCAGCACCTTTTATTGAAGAGACTATGTTTTCCCATTGCACATTCTTGTGGCCTTTGTCATGGATTAATTGACCATATAATTGTGGGTTTATTTCTGGGTTTCTAGTCTGTTCTGTTGATCTCTGTGTCTATTTTTCTGCCAATACCATACTGTTTTGATTCCTACAGTTTTGTTTTAGATCTTGAATTCTGGAACTGTAGTACCTCCAGCTTTGTTCTTCATTTCCAAGATTCCATTTGCTATTCAGAATCTCTTGTGGTTCCATAATAAATTTTAACATTATTTGTTCTAGTTCTATAAAAAATCCTCATTGGTATTTTCATAGGGATTACACTGAATCCACAGATTGCTTTGGGTATTATGGACAAGAAATAACAAGTGTTGGTGAGGACATAGAGATAAAGGAACACTTGTACACTGCTGATAGGAATGTAAATTGGTACAGCCACTGTGGATAACAGTATGAAAGTTCTTCAAAAAATTAAAAATAAACATACCATTGATACAACAATTCCACTACTGAGTGGTTACCCAAAGAAAACAAAAACACTAAATCAAAAAGATATATGTACTTGTATGTTTATTGCAGCATTATTTACAATAGCCAAGATGTGGAAGCAACCTAAGTGTCTATTGATAGTTGAATGGTTAAAGAAGATGCATATACAAGGGAATGGAAGACATATGTATGCAATAGGCTATTATGCAACCATAAAAACAGGTGATGGGGGGCGGAGCAAGATGGCGGAGGAGTAGGAGACCTAGATTTCGTCTGGTCTCAGGAATTCAGCTGAATAGGGATCAAACCATTCTGAA
>NW_027397081.1:36407432-36450350 GCF_003265705.2 Callorhinus ursinus
CATTGACATCTTCACAGTATTTGTTCTTCCAATCCATGAGCATGGAACGTTTTTCCATTTCTTTGTGTCTTCCTCAATTTCTTTCATGAGTATTTTATAGTTTTCTGAGTACAGATTCTTTGCCTCTTTGGTTAGATTTATTCCTAGGTACCTTATGGTTTTGGGTGCAATTGTAAATGGGATCGACTCCTTAATTTCTCTTTCTTCTGTCTTGTTGTTGTTGTATAGGAATGCCACTGATTTCTGTGCATTGATTTTATATCCTGCCACTTTGCTGAATTCCTGTATGAGTTCTAGCTGTTTTGGGGTGGAGTCTTTTGGGTTAAGGGGAACCCCTCTACACTGTTGGTGGGAATGCAAGCTGGTACAGCCACTCTGGAAAATAGTATGGAGGTTCCTCAAAAAGTTGAAAATAGAGCTGCCATACAACCCAGCAATTGCACTACTGGGTATTTACCCCAAAGATACAAATGTAGGGATCCAAAGGGGTACATGCACCCTGGTGTTTATAGCAGCAATGTCCACAATAGCCAAACTATGGAAAGAGCCAAGATGTCCATCAACAGATGAATGGGTAAAGAAGGCGTGGTATATATATATCAATGGAATATTATGCAGGCATCAAAAGGAACGAAATCTTGTCATTTACAATGACGTGGATGGAACTGGGGGGTGTTATGCTGAGTGAAATAAGTCAATCAGAGAAAGACATGTATAATATGACCTCACTGATATGAGGAATTCTTAATCTCAGGAAACAAACTGAGGGTTGCTGGAGTGGGGGTGTGGGAGGGATGGGGTGACTGGGTGATAGACATTGGGGAGGGTATGTGCTATGGTGAGCACTGTGAATTGTGCAAGACTGTTGATTCACAGACCTGTACCTCTGAAACAAATAATATATTAGATGTTAAAAAATAAAGAAGAAGATAGTAGGAAGGGAGGATCAAAGGGGGGCATCGGAGGGGGAGATGAACCATGAAAGACTATGGACTCTGAGAAACAAACTGAGGGTTCTATAGGGGAGGGGGGTGGGGGGATGGGTTAGCCTGGTGATGGGTCTTAAAGAGGGCACATATTGAATGGAGCACTGGGTGTTATATGCAAACAATGAATCATGAACACTACATCAAAAACTAATGATGTAATGTATGGTGATTAACATAACATAATAAAAAAAATTTACCATAAAAAAAATAGTCAGTGATTTTATAATAGCATTGTATGGTGACAGATGGTATCTACACTTCTGGTGAGCATAGCATAACATATAGAGAAGCTAAATCACTATGTTGTATATATAATATAACATCGTGTGTCAACTATTCTCAACCAAAATTAAAATAAAAGGAAGTTGAAATTGGAAAAGGATTAAAGTAGTGACTATATCAAGCAACTTACTATTCACCCAAGAGAAAAAGAAATTTTAATAACTGGATTAATGTGGATATTATTGGGGTGGATGAAGATTTAATCAAAAATAGGGGAGAAAATTTGGGGTGCCTGGGTAGCTCAGTCAGTTAATTGTCTACTTTTGGCTCAGGTCATGATCCCAAGGCCCTGGGACGGAGTCCAACATCAGTCTCCTTTCTCAGTGGGGAGGCTGCTTCTCTTTCTGCCTACTTCTCCTGCCTGTCATTACCCCTGTCATTACCCTACCATCTGCTTGCTAAGTACCCCTGCTTGCTCTTTCTCTCTTTCTCTCTAACAAGTAAATAAAATCTTTAAAAAATAATTTAGACTGCCATGTTGCTGGCTTTTGAAACTTCTTTTGTTGTTGCTCCCCGCTGTTATGTATTTTGATGCAAATTGGGTTGATTGAGTTTGCTATTAGTTCTATAAAGCCTTGTCCTCAAGGGTGCAGGACAAATCAGCTCAATCTGAGTCACATGCCCACCCCTGTGACAAATGGAAACAGAACACTATATATAGTTGAATGGTTCAAACAAACCATTTGTAGTGGGAAGAAAACATTTCCACAAAGAAAAGATACTGGTTGAATAAAACAAATGTATGCTTACCACCTGAGTAAAAGAACAAAAAGGCAAAGATCGAGGAAGACATGAAACAGAAAATAGTTACATGAAGAAACCTAGCCTAAGAATTCCTACTGAGCTTCTTCACAGCCCAAGCAAGAAGAGAAAAAACTGTAATGTAATAATGTAATTGTTCTGGACAAGTAAGAAAAGGAAGCAGAACTGTTAAATGGGAGAAACAAAAAACTGCATGATACATTGTATTTTCCTCAAGAGATTTATATAACAATCCTCAAATTTAAAAAAAAAAGTGTGGAAGAGGACAAGAAGTAGGCCCTATATACTAAATTATAATTATGTGATGTCTTACTTTGGAGAATTAAAAGAAAACTATTACCATTTAGCTTTCTTTTAATCTGATACAATATGTATTCAGAAGAATTAGAGGCTTTTGTATGACCTTTGTTCTAGTGGTTCCCAAAACCCAGCAATATATCAGAATCACCAGAAGTGCTTATTAGAAATAAGGATTTCATTGGTCTAAATTGAAGTCTGAGAAGCTATAGTAAAGCTCCTAATTCTGATTTAGGTATCCATGCTTGGGAACCACTGCTTTATAGTATTCTATAGTCTCAAATATTGATTGCCTTAATCAGGTGTCAGATAGGATTTGGACTTTTGCCCACAGATCCATCCCTTTCCTTTACCTTGCTCTCTTTTGTCTCTTGTTAGGGTAGGAAGGGGGAACAGGCTGATCCTATAGGCTGTTTTTCCCAAGCTTCCATGTTATCTGACTTCCAGATAGGTTTAGTCAATGGGAAGTACTGGTAAGATACTAGATAACAAGGAAAAGGAGAGGGGTGTCTGGGTGGCTCAGTCGTTAAGCGTCTGCCTTCGGCTCAGGTCATGATCCCAGGGTGCTGGGATCTAGCCACCCACATCGGGCACCCTGCTCAGCAGGAAGCCTGCTTCTCCTTCTCCCCCTCCCCCTGCTTGTGTTCCCTCTCTTGCTGTGTCTCTCTCTGTCAAATAAATAAATAAAATCTTAAAAAAAAAACAAGGAAAAGGAGAAAGACCAGGGTATTCCTACCATCACCACCACCATGCCTTCTCTTCTACCACCCCTTCCTAGAGCTACATTTAAAATTTTCGCCTTGTCCCAGCATTACCTTGATACCAAAACCAGATAAAGACACCACCAAAAAAGAGAACTATAGGCCAATATCTCTGACTAACATAGATATGAAACTCCTCAACAAAATATTAGCAAGCTGAATCCAAAATACGTGAAAAAAAAATTCACCACAGTCAAGTGGGATTTATTCCCAGGATGCGAGGGTGGCTCAATATTTGCAAATCAATCAATATGATATATCACATCAATAAGAGGATATTTGCAAATGACATCCAATAAAGGGTTAGTATCCAAAATATACAAAGAACTTAACACCAAAAAAAAAAACCCCAAATAATCCAATTAAAAAATGGGCAGAAGACATGAACAGACATTTCTTCAACGAAGACGTACAGGTTGCCAACAGACACATTAAAAAAAAATGCTCAACATCCTTTATCATCAGGGAATTACAAATCAAAACCATAGTGAGACATCACCTGATACCTGTCAGAATGGCTAAGATCAAAAACACAAGAAACAATTGTTGGCAGGGTTGTAGAAAAAAAAGGAAACCTTGTGCACTATTGGTGAGAATACAAACTGGTGTGCCATGGAGGACAGTATGGAGGTTCCTCAAAAAATTAAAAATAGAATTGCTATATGATTCAGTAATCACACTACTGGGTATTTACCTAAAGAATAAAAAGACATTAATTCAAAAGGATAAAATCACTCCTATGTTTATTGCAGCATTGTTTATAACAGCCAGATTATGGAAGCAGTCCAAGTATTCTTCAATAGATGAATGGATAAAGAAGTAGTATTTGTATACAATGGAATATTACCTAGCCATAAAAAGAATAAAATCTTGCCATTTGCAACAACAGAGATGGATCTAGAAAGTATAATGCGAAGTTAAAAAAGTCAGGCAGAGAAAGACAAATACCATATGATTTTACTCATATGTGGAATTTAGGAAACAAAACAAATGAACAAAGGAAAAAAAAGAGACAAACCAAAAAAACAGACTCTTAATTATATAGGGAACAAACTGATGGTTACCAGAGGGGAAGTGGATGGGTGAAATAAGTGAAGGATTAAGAGTACACTTATCTTGATGAGCATTGAGTAATACCCAATTGTTGAATCACTATATTATACCCCTGAAATTAATATAATACTGGATGTTAACTACACTAGAATTAAATTTTTTAAAATCAAAATAAATAAAAGAAAATAAGTACAAATTTAGCCCTGTCTCTTCCATGACCTCAGCTCTTTTAGGCAACTTTCTCCATCATTCCAGCTCCAGATAGGCAGACCCTACATGAGGGCCCTGATTTCTGGGTCTGATAACCCCATCTCCTCTCTTTTCCTTTTTGGAGAGTCCTGAAAAACAGAAGTAGCTGCTAAGAATCTTTGGATTGCCTCACAGTCTCCTGTTTGGCTTCTCAACTCTTCCACCATTCGTGTAACCAATTCTGTCTGGGTTTTGAGTAGACCATGTTTGATGTTGTGTGGTTAACTGAAAGAAGACCAATATATTTCAGATACCAGCCACATATGTAATAAAGCTGATATTTAAAATGACAATTGAATAAATAGCAAAGATGCCCATAAATATGTATAAATATGACTTGTATTTTTCACCATTTAGAATATCATCATAGTGGTGCATTCGAGTGGCGATGAGTTTCATTATCACTTAGAGAAATAACAGACTATTCTCAGAAAACAGATTGGATTTGGAGTGAATGATTGAATGAAATATTTTAACATATGTTTGATTGAAAACCTATGTTCTACACAATAATATATGGACAAGATTTTGGCCTGAAACTGGTAGAAGTTACCAGTAATTGCATCATGAAGGAGCATCATATGGTCCCTCTGGAATGGAAAATTTAGGATCTTCAAAATACATTCATAAATACATTAAATAAATGTTTTTAATATATATTAAATATATATTTGATTTAGACATAATTAACATAATTGCTGTTATTGAGGAATAATTATCCAATAGATTCAATTATATCCTTAATGTTTTCCTGGAATGTGAGAAAACACATACTATATCGAAACATTACTGATCAGAAATTTTAATTTATCTTGAACACAGGCAGATAAGAAAAGCTTTCAGGGAGAGGAGAAACAGAATATACTTACTTGTGTGGAAATTCTAATAGGCTATCTTTTATGCACTTTTTTTTTAAGATTTTATTTATTTATTTGACAGACAGAGAGAGAGAGAGAGAGACAGTGAGAAAGGGAACACAAGCAGGGGGAGCAGGAGAGGGAGAAGCAGGCTTCTGGCCGAGCAGGGAGCCGGATGAGCAGGGAGCCCCAAGCAGAGGGAGCCCAATGAGGAGGGAGCCTGATGAGGGACTCCATCCCAGGACCCTGGGATCATGACCTGAGCCGAAGGCAGAGCTTAACGACTGAGCCACCCAGGCACCCCTCTCTTCTATGTACTTCTAACCATCCTTGTGGTTGCCATCACTGGTTATTATAAAAGATTGGGTGGATCGCCTGGGTGGCGCAGTTGGTTAAGTGACTCTTGGTTTTGGCTCAGGTCATGATCTCAGGGTCCTGAGATTGAGCTCCATGTCAGGTTCCATGCTCACTGCAGAATCTGCTTGTCCCTCTCCCTCTGCACCCACCCCTCAATCTCTCTCTCTCTCTCTCTCAAATAAATAAATAAATAATCTTTAAAAAAAAAAAGATTAGATGACATTAACAATATATACACTCCAGGGGCACCTGGGTGGCTTAGTTTGTTGGGTGGCCAACTCTTGATTTCGGCTCAGGTCGTGAACTGGGGGTCATGGGACTGAGCCTTGTGTCAGGCTCTGTGCTGGGCATGCAACTTGCTTGGGATTCCCTCTCCCTCTCCCTTTGCTTCTCTCTCTCTCTCTGTCTCTCTCTCTCTCTCAAAAATAAACAATACATACATCCCATCAACAGTTAGAAACTTCTGAAAATAGAACTTTCATCCA
Organism: Callorhinus ursinus; assembly: GCF_003265705.2. Lineage (NCBI taxonomy): Eukaryota > Metazoa > Chordata > Mammalia > Carnivora > Otariidae > Callorhinus > Callorhinus ursinus. Next base: position 36,413,525 of record NW_027397081.1, read on the forward strand.
ATTAGCAAGAATAACTAGATAAAATAAGAAATCTATTAAAGCACTTTCTAGGAAGAATATTTATTACACCTCACTACACATAATTAGTTACTGTATTTTCTGTTAGATTGAAAGCCACATGAAGGCAAAAACCATTGCTATCTTGTTCATCTTGTTAAAAGATAAACAGATATATTTAAAATGTTCAGAGTTTGAGCAAAAATCTAATCAAATTAGGCAGTGGTGGTTAGGGGCACCCCTCTGATGGGAGCTCAGGGAGAGACTTATATGGAGAAAAGGCAGAAGCAAAGAAAGGAAATTACTAATTGGCCATAGCTTAAAGCCTAGCTGCTGTTTGTGATTGATTGGTCCATAGGTTTCGGTGTCATAACCTTGAAGCATTCACAGGCTTAGATTTTGGCTTGCTTATGTAGGCCATCATGACATTAGAGCTACTTCATTCTAATGGCCTCCTAATAATTAATTTAACAGTCTCTATCCACAGTACCTGGGGAAGTGTCTGGCACAGAATAAATGCTGCAAGAATATTTGTAGTGTTGAAATACAATGAACTTAACTGAAATGAATTAAGAGGATTGAGTCTCTAACTCACAATTTTTACAGAAACCTTTCTAGAGCATTATGTGAACTCCTAATATAAACGATATTCTTTCCTTCTTTCTTGTTTTGGTTCTGGAGAAAGAGAGAGACTCTCCAGCTATCCAGCTTGTCAAAAGACCAGGCATGAAATGGTAGCAAGACCTGTATGTGTGGCTTACCCAGTTGTCATTAAATTGGCTATCTAATATTCTGTTTTACCACTCTGTCTTAGTCAGCTTGGGCTGCTATAATAAAATACCATAAACTGGAAGTTTATTTCTCACAGTTCTGGAAGCTAGCAAGTCCAAGATCAAGGTATCAGCAGATTCACTATTGGGTAAGGGCCCACTTTCTGATTCAGAGACAATCATTCTCACTTTGTCATCGTATTGTGGAAAGGCCACTTTTATAAAAGCACTAATCCCACTCATGACAGCTTTGATTTAATCTCCTCTTCAAAACCCCACCTTTTAAAACCATCATTTTGAGGGTTAGAATTTTAACATGAATTTTGGTGGGATATAATATCCCATCTATAGCACTGATAAATAAGAAACACCATTTATTAAAAAGACCCCTCTTTAAAATGCCAAATTATGTTTCAGTGAGAACATAAATGATGAACAGGAAAAAGTAAAATATATTACCGGCGATACCCACATACCTGACAGTTATACACACACTAATATCCTTTAGATTAAAAAGTGTAACTATTGAAATGTTTTGCAGGTTTAGATAAGGTCCTCAGAATAAAATAAATATGCAGATATGGATGTGCCAGATTATCCTATTGTCAACTTCATAAAGTTGGAACTATGTGTTCCAGAATTTCCTTCCCTATATGGAAACAGGTTAGAGTGCTTGCTTCGGCAGCACATATACTAAAATTGGAATGGAAACAGGTTAGAATTGGACAATCGAGATAGTTGCATCAGATTCAAGAGGCAGAAATGTAGCAATGACTATCACTTTCCCAAGGACTTCAGGGTCTAATGTTGTAATGGACAGACACAAAGGTGTCCAGGTGGACCCAGCTTATCCTCCCTTTTCTCCAACTTGTGTCTAGCTTCTCCTTCCCAACTACAGGCCAAGTGGACCAACAACAGCCTCGCCCCACCAGCAGGTGCTTGTCTGTGTGCCCACACAGATGTTAACTGCACAGAAGCAGCACAGACCAGTACCCTTCGTTGTCTCCAAGCAGCAGCTTGCTTGTCAGATATCCAGAAAGTTCATTACTTGTTCACTATTTCAGTGCTTTAGGAGGTGGATTAGTAACTTCTCTCTTACCTCGCAGCTCCTCTGTTAGAATTTTTACTTCCTCTGCTCCTCCTGAAATTGTATAATAAATCTCTTATCACACATTACTCATAGGAGTTCTGCTTCCTTAATTGGACCCTAACTGATACCATGAATTTCTAAAGCCAGACACTATATATTAGCATGTATCTCTCTTCCAATTTCATAAAATTAGAAATTAATGACTGTTGGTAATAGTAATTTTGCCTTAATTTTAAGAGGTTTTTGGGATAAAATCGGCTATACTTTCATACAAAGACCAACTGCATTCATATTAGATACTAAATAACTTCTGGAGAACTTTTATAATATTATATACTAGTAATATGAAAGTAAATTAAGACCAATAATTCTGATTATTTATAAGAGAATATCAAATGTTATCATTTTTTATTTTTCATTTCCATTTTTAAAATATTTGCCTGTGTGGTTAATGTATGTTAAACAAATATGTTTAATATGTATTCAATATATATTATTTCAAATACATATTAAATAATATAACTGATAGCAGAAAAAAAATGAATGTTTTATCTCTTCCCCGTTTCAATGTCTTACTACAGAAAAACATGTCCGTAACATAAAGAAGGGTTTAAAGAATCAATTTATTTAACCCAAAAGAGGCTTAAATGCTAATTCACCCTAAACTTTCTTCCCATTCCTGTAATTGCATTCTTTCTTTCACTATAAATAGTTTTTACTATACTATAATACAATATAGTAGTATATTATATATACTATACTATATATATAATATGATAGTATATACCATATTTTTCTTAAGAGCATAGTTTTTGAGAGCAAGAATTGTATCCAATCAATATTAGTATTAACAATGACTAGCACAGTACCTGACATATTGGTACAACATATTTTGAAAAAAATGAATGAATGAAACTCTTGGCTACCCCTGCCTTCTGTCAGGTAGCTTCTTCTACTTATTATGGCTACATAACAAATTATTCCAAAACTTAGTGGCTAAAACCAAAAGTTGTTATCTGTCATTGTTTCTGTGGTTCAGTAATTAGTATGACACTCAGCCGGGTTGTTCCGGCTTGGGGGTCTCTTATGCGTTATAGTCAGATGTAGCAGAGATTTTAGTCATCTCAAAGATTTCCTCATTCTTTTGAATGAGCAATCAAACAGCTGGGGCTGGAACAGGTGGGGCTCCTCGAGCATCTCTTCTGTGGATCTTTGTAGTCTCTCCATATGATCTCTCTAACGTGGTGGCTTCAGTGTAGCCAGACTTGTTCAGTTGGCTCAAGATTCACAAGTCATGTATCCTTTTATAGGAGGAGTGTCAAAAAACTTGAGAACAGATTGTAAAATCACCACATACTTTATACATTTTACTTCAGGCAAGTATCCAATGTTTCTTAAGTCACACTATCCTTAGTATTGAAAGTTAATATTTAATGTAAAATGAGGGCCTATGTTTTCTTATTGAAAGCTTCTAATACATCACAAGCTGAGAAAATGATTATCACCAATATAACAATGGATTTAACTTGTAACAAAGCTCAACTTTTTCTTCTAAACCATCAACATCCCTCTGAATTTCAAAGTCCTAATTCTGGTTTAGAAACCTTATAATATACAAGGCCATTAAAAAGTATGGTGTCTGGGGTTCCTGGGTGTCTTGCAGTCAGGTAAGCATCCAACTCTTGATTTTGGCTCAGGTCATGATCTCAGGATTGTGAGACTGAGCCCTATATGGGCCTCCGTGCTCAGTGGGGCATCTGCTTGAGATACTCTCTCTCCCTCTCCCTCTGCCTATCTTCCCCATGCTCTTTCTCTCTCTCTCTAAAATAATAAATAAATAAATCTTAAAAAAAGAGAGAGTGGTGTGCCTGTAAGAGGGAGTTCAGATGGAGCCCAGCAAAGTTTTAAGGCCTGGACACACATCATTTCTGCTGAATGGTCCATGAGCAACATGCAAGTTTCTGTTAATGGAAAGGTCTCACCAGAGAGCAAAGAAAAGATATTCAGGCAACTTCAGGAGTTTATTCCAATGGCTAAGAATAGTTTTCAGTTACTGAGACAATTTAGTGTGCTTCCTTAAATCTGAAACGTACTGTGATGTCGTTTCTCAAAATTCATTCCTGATTTCTATGTGATCCTGTGTCCCCTCTGCTTAGGCCTAGCCAAATTCCCATCTTCCAAATATGCCTTCCTGTCTATATTTATAGCATCATCTCTGTGCTCCACTTACCTTAGCAACTTTACTTTGGGTAGTTGAGAACCTTTTCATTCATTAAACAAATACATATTAATTGTCATCTGCATACCAGACACTATTCTATATATTTGGGCATTTTAAATAAAAAAATAAATATTACTGTCTTATAAATCTACAATTAGCATAACAAATAAGTAAATTATATAATTATAAGTGTTGTGGATAAAATAGAGCAGGATAAGGTGGATAGGAGCAGGGTGGGGGGAGTAAATTGCTACCAAAAGCTTTGCCTCCAAAATATACCTTTGATATATGCTTCAAGATATGGATATTTTAGAAGTAAAAAAAAAAAACAAACCTTTCTTTCTCATTCCTGCAACTCCCCTAATTTTCCTCTAGGTAGTATATGTGTTTTAGAAAGAGGTGTAGAGAAGAAAGACATACAGATTCATATTTCAGCATGCTCTCTCACTATACCAGTATTACAGTTTACAGACACCAAAGGCAAAGATCTTCTTAAAATGGTTAAATTCCTCATTCATACTTACTAAGACATACTATTATTTTTAAATAATTCCCTTCAAGAAAGATGGAAAAACCACATAAATATATATAATGGCCACCAAACCACCTTGTTAATAAGGTGAATACATGTCTACATTAACACAGTCAGTTGAAATTGTAACAGTGCATAATATAACGCCATTAACATAAAAAAATAGTGTGCAGGAAAGATATGAAATCTGCCCTGAGCTTCTGTCACAAAATCATTCTGAAAAATAAACAAAATAAAAATCAAAGCACAGAAAAACATTGAGCAATAGAGGGAATCAAAGGATTGATCTTGAAATGTGGCTCTTTCTTTACTGATTATTGTAAACTACAGTGCTGTGGTGAAAAAATTGTTGAAATAAGAAATGTTTTCCCTTCACTTTCACATAATCCTATATCATACTTTGTCTTTGTTTCAGGCATGTGGTGTGATAAAAAAAGCACTAAGAACCTAAGTTATAGGTAGTTGGTGTGTTTTAAAATGTTCTTATCCTTTTGACAAGATAAAATTCTGTGTGTGTGTGTGTGTGTGTGTGTGTGTGTAAAGGGAGGGGAGGAAAAGTCTTTGGGGGGGTGGGGGCACAGAGAGAGAGTAGAAGTGACTTCTCCAGTCTGGAAAAGCCTGTGGGTGGTAATGCAAGAGGAACAAGGACCCATATAGGACCAGGTTTTGAAAACACTGATAAAGACACAGAAGTCAGAAGGAATGGCTGTATGATGTACACTGGAACCAGGTTTAAGGGGAAAAGTCTCAACATCATCAAATATTTTAGGCCACCAATGTAAGGTATGTCAAAATATAATTTTTTAAATGTTAAGAACTTAATTTTCACAAACAAAAAATGGGGAGTGTGTGTCAACTCATTAATTAGGTTATCATCAGAATGACAAAGCTGGTTCAAAGAAGGATAAAGAAACTCATGCACACATAGTCAATGAAAAAGAAATAGAGAATTCCAGAATAAAATTGCTAAGTTACAAAACCAGTTAATGTTGTATTACAGGACAATGAAAAACAATCTTTAGAATTTCCTGTTTTATGGAACAGAAATAATTTGTATCCCTTCACAATAAAACAATTTCATCTTATTGGATTTTCAAAAATAAAATCTATTCATATAAGGTTGTAAAAGGTCTTATGCAATGGTAACTAAATCAAATAAATATACTTTATTATAGAGGATCAGAAACGCTTGTCATACAAAGCCCCAGCATAACAATGAAAGTCATGTATTCAATTATTTTTTTTGGCCTTACTTCCAATTTTGGATTTTCTTTCTTCACAGATAAAAACTAAAAAAGTACTGAATGGAACACTGGATGTTATATGCAAACAATGAATCGTGGAACGCTACATCAAAAACTAATGATGTAATATATGGTGATTAACATAACATAATAAAAAAAAACCTATAAACCTATCCAAAATAAAGGAATAGCTACGGGATTAGATACAATGGGGCAAGCTGGCAGAAAGTATTTAACTACAGTTGACCCTTGAACAACATAGGGGGTTAGGGACATCAAAAATCTGCATCTAACTTTTGACTCCCCAAAAACTTAACTATTGTTCACTGAAAGCCTTACCATTACATTAGTAGTTGATGAACATATATTTTGTATGTTATATGTATTATATACTGTATTTTTTAAGTAAGCTAGAGAGATGAAAATATTAAGAAATCATAAGAAAAAAATACATTTACAGTACTGAATTTTAAAAATTCGTGTATAAATGGATCTGCACAGTTCAAATTCATGTTGTTCAAGAGTCAACTACTATAAAGATATCTAGATGGACACCTGGAAACCTTGGCACAATCGTATAAATAGGAGGAAAGGAAAAGCCAAATGACTTTGGTTAATTTTTCCATGAGCCAGGCAGGATAGGGATTTGGATATGGACTTAGCAAAGAGTAATAATAAATGTAATACTTTTGTGCAACCTAGGGTTATGTCTAAAATTTATTCTTAATAACAACACAATTAGATCATAAGATACCAAACGCTCACAAGAAGAACACCAGAACTCAGGAGGAAATCAAAATAAATTTGTCTTTCTTCAAAATGACTGTGTTTACAATAGGATGTGGTTGTTACGGGACAATGTGGAATGAATGAGAATCAACCGAAGAAAACACTGTAATATGATAAAAAGCAGTCCATCCTATCAGAGATTATGGAAAGTCTGTTTCTTTGATTTTGGCTTAAGATACTATAAAACCTTAGCCTATGATAGTGGTGGGCATCAGGCTGTCATACATTTTCCATGTTTCCGCTGAACAGACCAGCTTGATGCCCCTCTGTCCCAAGCTGAAGTCAAGGGGAGGTGGAAAAGTGAGGCTACAAACAGTGTCCTAGTATTGATAACAGAGTAAATTGTTACTCTGTTCTCTTATAAGAATTGATTGTGTTGTGTAAACGGGCCTTCTCAGAATCCTGTTCTCTCCTCACTGTGAAACCTCCAGCAAGTCATTTCTCTCTCAAGGCCTGGGATTTCCCGTCTATGAAGCTAAGGGTCAGACTCCAGCCTCTTTCCAGGTCTCACAGTGTGTGCTTAACATATCTGACCACTAAGCTGTTTATCGAAGCAGGACTACCCAACATCGAAACCAGAACTGCAGAAGAAACAGCCAAAAACCTAGAGCAAGACAGAGAAATGCCCTGTTTTTTAAATAATTAATTACCAAGATAAATTAGAACAATTTTTAATCATACAAAATGAAATTAAATTCAAATTTTCAAAAGCATACCTTTGAAGAAATCAAGGATTGGTCACAAAAAAAAAAAAGAATGTCGACAGTCTTAAGTAACTCCTTAAATCCACAGGGGGCAGTGTTTTAAAAACTAAACACACACACATACACACACACAAATCTCATATAAAAACTCACTTAAAGGATAACAAAAAGGGGAAAAAAAAGAAAGACACAAGTGTCTGTTATGCTCAAAGATATTTGGATACAACTCAGGAAATTCAGGATCAACACAGACAAATGGATAAATGGGGGTAATCGGGAGAGTTAGACTTCTTTCAGTGCAGCCTGACTTGAACTCTCTTTTAGACAAGTCCCTTGTGTGGAATGAATGTGGAATCACAGTATTCTGTATACCTTGTTTACAGGCACAGACTTCTGCAAGAAGCACTTATTTTTTTCCCACTATTTCATTTGCAGTAAAACAAATTCTCTCCGCAATGGGGTTGGAGGGCAAGACGTGAGACAGCCTGGTCATCTTTCAACATTCCTGACGGCAAAGGATCTTCTTTAAACATCAAAAGAAAAGCCTTCACAGCATTCAGCAAAAAAATAAAAATAAAAATAAACAATGAAGCTCATATTTATTCTGCAACCCCTGGAGGGTTTCCAAGAACCAGGTGATCTCAGTCATCAAATAAACTGCAGGCCTGTGGGGCCAGGCCTCAGGAGTGCAGACCTTCCTCGAAGGAACTTGAGATTAAATGACAGCATTCCATAGACACGGGAGCTCTGAAAAAACTCTCCTGGTACAGAAATGTATTAACTCTCAGGGGTATGTTTTCAATGCAGAGTGCAAGCAGTTTAGCTGCCTGCCACCCACTGATGTTAATCCTAATCTGCCACTTTCCGCCTGGACCCTACAGCTGTCTTTTCTTGCTCCCAGAGAGTTCATATTGTCGCTGATGAGAAAAAAAAATAAATGAAATCATTTGGCTTGCAGAATCAGGCATCAATACACTCAATTGATACCCATTTCAAAACTGCATGGAGCACTGGGTGTTATACGAAAGCAATGAATCATGGATCACTACATCAAAAACTAATGATGTATTGTATGGTGACTAACATAATAAAATTAAATTAAATTTTAAAAAAAATTGAAACCGTTGTCTGTGAACTTTCGCTGAGGCCAAAATGTGTGAAAGATAATATAAGTATTTCTGTTAGACCAACGAGCAAAATGTTTATTTATTCTTTTAAAATCATTGAATTTTAAGTACATATTTTCCAATATGTAAGCCATTAATCGTTTTGGCAGCATCTATATTAATACTTATTTCATGTGCATTTTTCATTAATCCTTTTAGACTTCTTTGTTTCTTACATGTCTACTAGGAGTAGTAAACTCTCTACCCAGAAAGAGGCCCATATATCCAAATTCATTAACACAATTTCAGAAGGTTTGCAAACTGCCAAAAACCCACTCATGTATATAAATCCCAATTTAAGAATCTAACAAATCCACCTAAATATAAAACTATTCTCTGTGTTTGCAGCATAAGAGCAGTAAATGTAATTTGAGGTATTTGAAGGAATGGTGCTAAATAAAGCTATTGTATTTTCCATTACAATTGCTTCTTCCCTTTAATGAAGAGAACCGCTCAATGTTACCTTGTTGCCTATGGTATGGTTTTGGTATATTCATGAGCCAGAAATGTGACCATTTTAATGAAATCAATTAAGCTTCCAATTAGTTTGATAAAAACCATCAGCAACCAGAGTTAGTAACTACTCATTTTATTCAATTAAATCACCAAAGATATTTATTCAGTAAACATTATGTGAATTGGTGAAGCCAATTCATATTCTCTGCGAGCTCACTTCCAAAATCATTCTCAGGATTTTAATCTCTTATGAAGTGGTAAACAGGCCATGATCCCCTTCAGCATCTCTAGTAACAACCCATTTACTGAAATGACAATAGCAATAAATTACACAGTTTCCAGCTTGTATGTTATGTCAAAGCAAGTCCTTAATACCTGACTAACATTTGCCTTTGATTGAATTCCTACCATATTCAGGGCACTCCACTGAGTTAGAAACTGAAGTAGAAAACTTTATTTCTACCCTTCAGCATCTTTACAACGTAGTTGACAAATGGGAGAGGGATGGATAGCACCAGTAGAAATATAAATACACATCTACAAATGCAGAAACACAGTCACAATCTACTACTATTTTACAGAGTATTACACAAAGGTTAAGTAACAAAGGATCTGGGAATGATAACAGAAAAATGACACCATCCTGAATGAGTATCAAGAGCTTGGGAGGGCAGGGGAGAAGGGTGAAGGGCATGGTTTAAAGAAGGACAGTTTCAAAAGCATTTTATTTTAAATGTTACCCGAAATTCTTCATGTCAGAAAAATTTTTAAGTGTTTGGACAATACATTTATTTTATGGAACTGACAATATAATTGAGGATGTCACTAGAAATTAGAACATTGATAACCATTATATGAAAATGTCCCATATCTGAACAGGAATGGTCCTGTCCAGGTATCATCCTCTGGGTGCTGTTCTGTCCATGCTGAGCACAAAAATATTGAGAGTAAATATTAACTAAGTCTATTAGGATAAACATCCCTACTGAAATCAGAGGGAATCTTTACTTGAGACTTTACATAAAAACCTAAATAATTAGTAAATCAGAAATTACCCTACAGTATGTATTATATACATCAGTTTATTTTGATATATGTTAATAGTAACCAACACATATAGGTAGCTATATAAACACAGACATATTTGTTAGTTTTTTGCTGATACCCGTAACTCGATGTGGCCTAGGAATGTTTTATTTTGATTCTGATTCCAAACTCAAAGGTGTCAGGTTTCCAAAATGGAAAAATTCCAATAAAAGGAACCCTAACTCTTTTCTTCTTTTTCTGAACTCTTAGAACATTTTATCAATACTTCTCTTGTAGAATTCAGCCCAGTGCTACTTCTTGCACTGAATGTGTATTGCTTTTCCACCAAATGACAAAGAGAAGTCTGTTATAAAGCATGAGATAGGGCCTCAAGGAAGGGCTTCTGTGTGACAGGAGCAGATTTCTACCAAGTAGTTGTCATACCTCATTTTTCCTTATGATGGTCAGGGCTGCATCCATGGTAAAGAATAATCACTATATAAGTAAGTACTTATAAAGCAGAGACTTTTAAATCTAGGTACTAGGTGATCTCAAGAGAAGTACCTAAAATAAAGGAATAATTTGTCATTACCAAACTGTACATGTAATATTTTTTTGCTATACAGAAAAGAATTAATCCTTAGCTGTAAAAAGAACCTTTAATATCAGTTCAAATGACACCAACACCAAAAGTATGTGTTAATAATGTCATTATGTGAAGCAGATGAGTAAAGAAAAATTATAGTTAGGCAATTTCCCAAATATCATATAAAACATTCACAATTATTTTCCAAAAGTAATTGATTCTTTTTTTAAATCAAGCGTCATAAAATGTTTAATGCTACTTCAGATTTATATTATAAAAGATGAAGTAATATCTTATTACTGCTTAGGAAGCACTGTACAATTCATTTTGTCTTTAGGAATTTGTCCTGCTCTTGTCTTCATTCAACAGAAATAGGACATACAGGAATTTGATGTAACAAATTCATTCAACAGAATACAAATTGCCTCATAAATGCTCTTCCTGCTTTTTTGATTGGCAGATAGTACCAGCAAGGTGGTTGGAATTGGTGATCATCGAATGTCAGGAAATTGAATGATATTTGATGAAGAGTCGATTCTATTAAATTCCCAGAGGGTAGAGACCATATCTTTTTCATCTCCTAAGAAACCTATCCCTGTGCTTTGTTCCTTAAATATTTGCCTAACAGTTTTCTTCTCAAGGAAGACTAACCAGAATAACCATTTTTTAGAGCACATTTCCAATGAAAGTAATGTTACTTCATCCATCCCAAGGAAGCAATGAAGCCAGCTATCCTTGTGAAATAAATATAATCAGAGTTATTAAAGTGATCACTTATAATGATAATAATGATAAAACATCTGCCATGCAAGTCAAGATTTATTTGGCTGTACATAAATTAGAGTCCCAGGACAGTCTGAAACAAGAAAGAAAGGGACTATCAGTAATCCACTGATCATTAACACAAACAAAATGTTAAGTTTTAGCCTTGACCCAAATTTACCATCTATCATTTTTTTCCCCACTGGAATTAGAGGATTCAGCATTATTAAAACCTAATTAGAATTTTTATCCTTCTCTGACCTACGTCTTCATATTTTTTTCCTGGTGGGCTATTGACTGAAACTAATTGGCAAGTATTTCTGTGAAAGACAAATCTGCTACATACCCTAGTGCCCATAAAAAGCAACTGAGGTTACCTAAGTGCCTGATAAACATATGGTTTGCTGAGCTCTACCTTCAGAGATTCTGATTTGGCTGTCTGAAGTGCAAGTCTGGAAAGTGTTTAAAGCAGTCTTTTCTAGATAGGTATCCATGTCAAACACATCACGAGACATTTTATGATGAGCATCTCTTAGGTACTGGCTGTGTGTAAATATAGAGCTTAATGCAAGTAAATGCCAAGAACCATTTTTTGGGATTTCCTAAGCTTTGACTGTCTCCAAATCCCCACAAATTTCTCAATGCCAAGAAAATAAAGAATGAATTCCAATATGTAGAAGAATCCATATATAATTCTGTTTACTTACCATTTAAAAAGTTTTGTTTTGAATTTGTCATATTAGATGTAGTACCCAAAAGATGGCAATTTGATTGATGTCACCCTGAGAACCTACTCAGAAAAAGCAGATGCAGCTATAAACATCATGCTGCTTTTAGGAAACTTTCCATCATTCTATACCCACTCCCAACAAGAAAGATGATATAGTTTGGAAAAAGTAGAGCCATGGGCTATAAAAAAAAAAATCTAGGATTAAAATTTTCTCATAATGTCTACTACCCACATTCTGTGTAATGGATTATAAAAAGCAGTTAAAGAAAAAGAAATGTTCCATTTAAATGAACATAAAACAGTAGGCAGTAATAGCCTTAAAAGACCAATAATAAAGGCAATGACAATCTAAACAGACTTCTAAAGAACAAGAGCTATAAATAATACTTGTGCAGTGGACCTTTTTATACGTGACCCTATTCAGGTCTTTCAATAATTCTGTGAACACAGAAATATTTGTATCTTATCCTATGACAAAGTGAAGCTCATAGAGATCAGAGGCTTTGTTCATTAGCACAAAATTGGTAAGCAGAAAAGCAGGGAATTGCACCTAGATTTCCTAGCTTCATATTTTACATCAAATGCCCAATTCAAGATTCCAGAATGTCTAAGTATCTAAAGCAACAGTTCTTATGTTCAATGGTATAATCCGCCAGTAAGAATATATTTCATAAATAATATGTGAATCATTTACTTTTTTCAATATATGAGATTCAGTGTTATTTCTACTATAATGGTCATCTTAAGTACATACATGGATATGTTTTCTTTCTTGGGAGAAGAAAATATAGATACGCAGCTAGAGTGCAGGGAATTGCAGAAATCCAGATCGAACCTATCCTGATGGATCTTCCCCATGTATGATACTATAGAGAACAGTTGTCCTGATAGAGCCTCATATGTCTACTTAACATTTAGACTAAGCTCTTACAAAATAAACACAAAAATAACTCAAAGCTATAGATTTTGATAATGAATAAATAATTAAAAGAAGAGAAGGGGAAGGGGGAAGAAAATGAGGAGAAGAAGGAGAAGCAGTCACTGCCCCCATGGCCACTGCCTCCTCGTTAAAGAAGAGGAGGTCTCTCCTCATTGCAGATTACCACTGGTCTTAAAAAACTTGGCAAATGATATCCTCCCTTCCCCTTCTGCCTGTCTCCCTCCTCCCAGCCCCCACCCAGCCCCAACACTTCTAGTGGTCTCATCTGGACTAAGAGGGAGGAGGACAGAGCCCTGCCATATCCCGCAGCCTCCTTGGTCTCTAGAGGTACTGAGACAGGGTGCTTTCAGGAGGGAGCGAAGCCTTTAGGGAAGCCATCCGCTGAGCCTGGACCTAAGCAAGGAGGTCATGTCCCACCGCACCTCTTGTTTCTGGATCCTTGCTCGCCTTTGAGTGTGTGCGTGTGTGTTTTAATTTTCTTTATGGAAAAGTGGATGAAAATAGTAGAGAGAGAGAGGTATTTAACTGCAATAAACTGACACCATGTGACCCCGCCTTGTCAAGACAAAACAAAACAAAACAAAGAACAAAAAACCCTAGAAGTATTTTTCCTTTTTGAAATTTCTTCTTCCAGTCTTCCAGTAGGAAAATAGAACATCTGGAAGAATGTTTGCGCATAACAGGCACTCAGTAGATATGGGTAGCATTCTTGAGTCAAAGATTTCATTGACATCTTGAGGGACAGGAAGAGGAGAACAAAGAGGAAATAGGTTATTATTATCTTCAACTTACATATGAAGGAAGTTAAGTAAGATCACACAGATTTAAGTGATGGAGTCAGAATCTGAACCCAGGCAGCCCAAGCCCAGAGTCCACATCCTTAACTGCTGCATCACATCCCCTTCTTGTGTCTTCTCTTGCTTTCTGAACTGTTTAAGCTGCCATAAAGCTCCCTAAAGGGCAAACGAGGGGGATTGCTCTAAAGGGTTTCAAATGGTTTCCCAAGAGCAAAATTTATTCAGAGAATGATAAAATGCAAAAATGGTCTCAGGTATCATCTAGTCCAGACCAACCAACATCCATTTTGGGGCCATTATATAAAAATAACTAAAAACTTAAGTTTAGCTGTGTGTTCAATATCTTAGGGCAAGTCAATGGCCATGCTGGAACTCAGAACTACAGTCACCTGACAATTAGTTCAAATCATTCTACTCAGCTCTCCATGGGCCTTGATTTATCTACTAACAGTAGTGGATTAAGTACAGCACTCACGTATATCGATAACCCTAAGGTTGCAACCTAATCTTTAGCTGCTCCTATCAGCTGTGGTAGTTTACCCTATAGAATCGTAGACCCCACCCCCATACTGTGAGGGATCCCCAGGGATCTAACTATCTATTCCATTTCCAAGAATCTACTTCTACTTCTAAAATCAAGACAAGGCTTGATCCTACAGAACACACTCTACTCTGAACACCATATAATACACAGATGTAGGGATGTGAAATTTTTAACACACTACACCCTGATGTCTGATAAAAATGTAACCTCTTTGTTTCTTACTAATGGATCTAATCTTCATCCTGGGCCTTACACACAACGCAATAGGGGGACACAGAGAGAGAAATAAACTTTAAATATGGTGAAAAATTATATCTCAGTCCATTCCAGTTTAAATAATCTCCTCTATTCATCACTTTCTGGTAAATTTTTAGTCTTTTAGCTTTACTCCCTCCCCTCCATCCTTCTCCAAAATTATTTGAGATGGCTTCTGGGAATTTAATCTGGGCCATCACAGATGGAGGTATAAAGTGGCCATTTAGTCTGTGTTGTATTTTGGAACCCTTTACAGTCTCAGCAGCAGAGTGGCTGATATGTTCTAATCCCAGAGCTGGCCTTTTAAAGCTGTGCTTATGGCAGTCACCACCTCTAGTTGAGGAGGAGTCTGCAACCCACTGGCCCTTTTATCTTGACCCCTAGTAGAACTGTACTGCCGATTCTCCCAGGTCTCCCGCGTGACTTTACCAGGTCCCAAGGAAACTTCTGCATACACTATTAACCACACAGCCACATGGCAGAAGCAGAGCTTTGCTTGGGGCTCACTCTTCTCAACTATCTAATAACTTCACTCCCTACTGCTGTGTTCTCACTCTGTTACCTGTTGGAAGTTGCATGCTGCTGCTTCTCTCTTAGATGCCTGAAGTCTCTCCTAGACTGTACTCAGAAATGTGTCATTAGCTTTTATGCTGAGGAGAAAGTGGAGCCATTAATTGACTTCCTTGTTTCTCACAATATTCTAGGACCAAACTAGGTGGGCTTCTCACCCACTCTTATGAGGAAAAAAACTCTAAGATGCGTTCTCAGGTTTTGCACCCTGGTTCATTGTAGAATTTTATGATGGAGTCCCTCAAGAATAATTATTGATAGAGACATGAAAGTTAAATGAGTTTAGAAAATCTTCTTCCCAAGTCAGCTTGTTTTCATGATTATGATCTTGAGGATTCAAAATGCTTCTCCCTATTTAAGAGCTAAATACTGACTTAACACTGATGCTAATACAATTCTGATCATACAAAACATTCCCAACATTAAACATGTACCTCTGGCTGCAGGAAAGGGAGATCAGGGCAAAAAAAAATGGGGGGAAAAAAAACACATTGATGTATTTCAGAAATAGTAAAAAGCCCAAGGAATGGGCTTAGTCAATCAGAGGAGAAATCATGGCTCACCCTGAACTTCACGCAGCTTCCTCTGAAAAGTCACAAAGTCAATAGCTAAGTTTCCAGTGTCTGAGAAAGTGTGTTAATTTTGAGACCAGCTGGACACTTGCTTGCCTCCTGACCACATTGGTTCCTCAGCTAAGGGGGATGGAGTCCTTCACTTGAAACTTTGCTGAATCTCCTAGAGCCAAAAGACGCTTTAACAACTAGGACCTAGAAATTAATAACTGGCAGATAGCATATTTGTCACTCTTCAGATTTTCAGATGAAATATAAAATTTCCACTCCCATTCTTAAAAAAAAAATAATTTGTGAAAGACACCTTTGTGAAAGACACCCATTACCCAGACTTTCTTTAGTATCCATAAGCATATTTCAAACAGGATATTCGTAATTTAAATGAGTCAGATCATCAAATATTTTCATCATCTCGTTAAGAAAAAAACACTACATTTTGTGTCATTTCAAAGTGAGAAGTTAGGAGGATTCCCCTTTTGTTTTATATGAAACAGAGCAGGTTAAGGACTTCATTTGCCTCGCATTTTCTTTGAGAATCATCACTGAGGCCCCTTTCCTTTAATAAAATTAATTTAATTATACAAAATCAATTTTTGAGGTAGAAAATGAAGTATTGGATTTTTTCTTTGTGAAAATCTTTTTACTAGGAAGGGTACACTTAATAAATTCTTTTCATACTGAAATCGTCAAATGTTTGAGCTCAAGTTTACAATTTCCACTAGTGAAGGCTAGCACAAGTCTGCTGATCTAACATTTGAGAACTAATATATGTGTCCAGCACTGAATAAAGGTAACATCAGGCCCTTTTCAAAATATATGATCTTTCATATACTTATGGTAAACCATTTTGAAACATTATTGTACCTTTTAATCATAACAGCAATAACTGCTTATTGTGAGAAATTGAAAACTTAAAGAAAAGCGTGTAAAAAATAAAGACTAATTGAAAACCTACCACACAATGCAATAACAACTTTTACTATTCTGATATATATCCTTCTAGACTATACATAGTGTTTACATATACATGTTTTTTTAGTTACATAATATGATACTAAATTTATTACTTTGGAGTGTTCATAGCTCACTCTAACTCCATACACCACCCAAACTGATAAAGTTTGTTTTTCTTATCACACATACTAAACTGCCCCCATCTTTTCTAGGCTTTTATTATGCAGAAACAGAGAAATAAGTAGGAAAAAACAAAAGTGGAAGAACAAAGGTGATTTGCTTCAGTTGGAGGATATTGAGAGTGGTGAGATGTACAGATAGGACTTTGAAGAGGTTTTGCCGTGAACTGAGAATGTGCACTTTATACCATAATTACATAATAAGTTTTGTACTGGACTCTGTACTTTGAACCAACAGGGCTCAAAAAAGAATGAATTGGCCCTCATCTATTCAGATTATTTGAAATATTATTTGTTCTAGTTAATATGTTATGAGTCCTTGTCAATAAGATTAATCCTTATCATTTTTAAAAGTTGCAAAGTAACATTCCACTCTGTATTTTTTAAAGATTTTATTTATTTATTTATTTATTTACTTATTTATTTATTTGAGAGAGAGAGAGAGAGAGCATGCAAACAGAGGGAGGGAGAGGGACAAACAGACAGCACTGAGCACAGAGCCCAATACGGAGCTCAATCACATGACCCTAAGATCATGACTTGAGCCAAAATGTAGAGTGGGATGCTTAACCAACTGAGCCACCCAGGCACCCCTCCACTCTGTATATTTTAAGAGTTATTTAAACACCCCTCATCTGACACAATTTTAAGTTGTTTCCAATTTTCAAAAGTTAACAAGTTTACATATAAAGCAGTACAGCTTCCCAAAGATTCTATTAAAGTTATTTCTTAGAAGTACAATTTATGGCTCAAAAGCAATACACTCTTTTGGTCTTTTGGCACCTGTTAGTTAATAACCTCCAAAAAAGTCGGTGTATTCCTATTTACCACAAGTGAGATAGTTAAGTTTCTCACACCCACATCAGTACTGATTATTTTCAATTTTGTTTTTAATTTGCTGGTTGAACTGAAAAACACAAAAGTGATAGATACTTTTAAATTCTACTGCTTGATAATGACACAGTACATCTTATCATAAATGTATTGACCAAAAATTATCATTGACATTAGGATGTGCTGAAGAGGCCAAGAATTCTCATTGCAAATCCAGGAAATATCCTTATTGTTTGCTTAAATTGTTTAAGTGAAAACCTGGTTAAAATAACATAGTAAAAAAATGTACTACAGAGCACAATAAAATCTAATAGAATGCTAACCCTTCCAGATGAATAGCTCTATTAAGAGAATGTCTTTTTATATACTAAATCAATTTTACCAGAATAATAAAAACCCCTTAAATGAATGTCTATGAAGGAAAAATAGTATAGTAATCAGTACCCAAGTAGATTCCTTTGAAGCTCAAATAACTATATTTTGAAAACAACCTACTTTTGTGTGTGTGTGTGGAGGCATGAAATGAATATTTCCAATATATCCTTTTAGCAAATAGCTCTATTTTATAGTTTCTTAAAGTCCACTTTTTTAAAACATGGCCATTACATAAAAGTAAATACTTTTCTAATAATTTTTCTTATAAGAACAATTCATCTAACTTTTCCTTTTCTAGAACTTTCAAGCCTTTATCCAGCTTTAGCAAGATTGGAGACCACACATTTCAACAATATTGTCTACATATAATGACATATCCTCAGAGTATCATTATTTCAAAAAGTAGAGAGAAAACATTATGCTTCTTCTGTTTCAAAAGCCTTATTATTTGTTTTACCTTTGGTTTTTAGAAGACATGATAGTTGTACATGTAACATCAAATTTGTAGGAGTTAATACAGAATTAACAAATACAGCTATCCCTTAAATGTTGATGTTGCCCAGAATTCCATTCTTGACCTTCTGTTTCCCTTCTCTTCAGTGATCTTATTTAAATCCTACCCAGAACAAACTAATTATGTCCAAGAAGAACTCATAATCTCTTTATCACCTATCACCCCCATATACACACACACAAACCTGCTCTTCTCCCCAGAGTTTTTCGTAAACTGTTACCCTGTTCCAAACAAGTAAAGTCATCCCAGACTTCCTTCCTAATTCCCAAAATCAAATCAGTCACCAAGTTTTATTGATTCCATTCCCTAAATATCTCTTTAATGCGTCTTTTCGCCCATACCTATTGACACACCCTGAATTTAGATCTTGATTGCTATAACAGCATTCTAAGTTTCTTTTTTTTAATTCTAATCTTCTCATCTAAACTCTAGTCCTCCCCTAATCAATTCTCCTTAATGGTATCAGAAGGATCATTCTAAAATTCAGGTCTGATTTTACACTGACCTTCTAGAAAGCATAAGCATAGATTTTTGAAACTCCTTAGCTTGACACGCAAGTCTCCATTTATTCTGATGCCTGCCTACGCTGCAGTTTCATCTCCCAACACTCACCCACACACATCCTAGCTGTCAGCAATTCAGAATGTCTTGATGTCCCCTGAATTTGCCTCATTCTTTCTCCTGTCCATTTCTCTGTATGCATTATTCTCCCCTTCCTATTCTCTCTACCCTCTGTCTTGGTGATGTAGCTCCTTTAAGACCCAATTACATCTGACACTAATGATGTACTCTATGTTGGCTAATTGAATTTAAATTTAAAAAAAAGACTCAATTAAAAATTCACCTCTCCCAAACAAGCCGTTCTTAGATCATGTCACAATGGGTATACTTCTCTATGATTTCATAGGAAACAGTGCTTACTCTTTTTCCTCTATTAAAGGGAAATCTCCTTGACAAAAAGGCCTCTTTCTTCATATATGTGTCCCTAGCACCTAGCACAATGCCCAGTCAAAATAAGCCCTCAAAAAATGAACGTATAAGATAAGGAGCTCCTGTCTTACAGGTATTTAAGCAGAAGCTAGATTTCCACCTATCAAAAACGACTTAGAAAAGGTTGAATGGGATCAAATCTGTTTAGAACACTTAAATTCTATTGTATACATAACTCAATTAACAAAATTAATGAAACAGTCCAAATGTATTTAGTTATTGTCAGTACCAAGCAGTTGCTTGGGTGGGAGTTACTTTTATCCTACCCAATACCATTGGTACCTCAAAATTATCTTAACACAATATAGACTAAGTAAGAATATTGTGCTTTATAGAAAACACAGCTGTTGGAAGACAATTCTTCATGAGTCTTTCTTGTTTTTCTGTACTTCTTGTGAGCAAAGGCACTAACAATCTTTGCTCCAAACTGTATTTCCAAGGACATTTGTGTAGTGAGCAGTTGTGGAAGATAGAGATAGTGTGTCCCTCTGGAGCAAAGGGTAGGTTTGGTTACTTTCCAGTGTAATAAAGATAATATCTCCCTTCAGAATTAAAGGTAGATTTGTTTACACTCCATTATGAAATATCTGAGTTACCTAAATTTGAGTTTCCTCAGATGTGATGAAACCCACCACATATGAGCATCTCTGGGTCCTTTCCTTACACTTCCATGGGGGTGGAAGACAAGAGGAAATCAGTCACGCATGTATCTCAGGTGGCTTGCTATACAGTGGGTAATAAAGCCTTCTGTCTTATACCAGGTGTCTTGTTTCTTCCAGCATCTGCGAAACTATAACAAGCTGACCTGTTAAACTGCAAACAGGATACATTCTGAGGACCATCAGTGTTCTTAGAGTTACTTTATGATAAACCCTACCATTCAAACCAGATTACCCGTCCAAAGCCCATCCTGTAAAAAAAAATTTAAAAATAAAAATTAAATAAATTAAATAAATAATAGCTCTGGAACAATTTCCATCCATAGGTTACCATGGAGCACACTTAGTTAACCAGCTGCATGTTTGGCCCTAACACATTAAACATCCAAACGCAGAAAATAACCATGATCAAGCATGATTCTTTTTATCAAGAATATACTGCTTCTTTGTAAACCAAAAACCATGATTCTTACCCTTGGTCCAGCTCAAGCTACTCATATTCAGCCTGACTGGTTGATTGCAGAAGGACTTCCTTTCTTCTGTCTTCTCAAGAATACTTACAAGAAGCAGCCTGTGCTCTTGGAGGATATAGTTGATTAGGTCTACAAATTGTCAATCATATTCAGCATTCGCTCGGCAAAACCTTCACCTCTGACTTGATTAAATTATTTTGGAAGATGCCTGGAGCTCATTGATGCTGAAAGCATGAATCAGCTAACTCTTTATTTGCTATAGTGCATAACAATACTTTATCATAGAAGGTACTAAATAAATTTTTGTTTAAAATTACAAGCAACTTAAACCAAAGTCATTTTAATTCACTAAGGAGAATATTAGCTTAAGAAAAAAATCAAGTCTTCTTTGCAAAGACTATGGTTTTAAATAGAAAGTGAGTACTTATTGATTACTTGATAAGGAAGCAGTTTAGCACAGTGGTTATCAAGCCAAGGTACACAACAGAATCACTCAGGATGCTAAACTTATTAAACAGAATCCCTGAAGAAGCAGGTCAGAACAATCTCTAGTTTGGAAACCCTTCCCCAGCAGAATCTGAGAGGTAATAAGAATTTGAACTTTCTGCTAGATGACTGTGACCATGAAACCTTTTGGAAATAATCATTATTACACTTAATTTTCAGTTAGAAGATTTGCTAAACAAAACCACATGTAGTAACTAATTTCCAATGCAAAAATTAAATTTTTGAGCTACGATTCTCATGTATTAGTGCTCCTTCTTAATATAAAAAAAAATTGACTCTCACCCTAGTAGTTGTGGTTTTCTTGGACAGTAATTGAATTATATATGATAAACTACATTATTATTAACATAGTAACTTTTTTAAATGTTTTATTTGGCTCCACAGAATTTACATGTACTTGAAAAAGTGTATGTGTTTATGAGTGTGTGTGAAAGAAAAGTGTATCTATTCAATCTGTAGATTACACTTGGTCTACCTAGAAATTCTCTGACTACTTCAAATATTCTTCCTGCTCCTTCCCAGGTATCTGGAAACACAACACCGAGAGAGAGCCACTTTTTAAGAGGATATAGTCCAAGTTTAAAAGTTGAGGTTTTTGTCAGTTAAAAATCATCAAGACATTAGTTGAAAAGTCATTACATAAGAGCAGACATTTCTTTTTTTTTTAAGATTTTATTTATTTATTTGACAGAGAGAGACACAACATAAGCAGGGGGAGTGGGAGAGGGAGAAGCAAGCTTCCTGCCAAGCAGGGAGCCCACGCGGGTCTCGATCCCAGGACCCTGGGATCATGACCTGAGCCGAAGGCCGACGCTTTAACAACTGAGCCACCCAGGTGCCCCGATAGCATACATTTCTTGTTACAATACTTAAAATACTCAAACTTGACAAAGCATCTTTTGATTTGTCCTTATCACACCCTCTCAGGTGGATCCCATTTACCCTCATTTTCTAAATGTGGATAATGTGATACAGAGAGGTTAAGTGACTTGCTTCACGTTTTCAGGAAACATAGTTGAAAAGTCCAAATTCCCTGACTGGCAGTATCTTGTCTGATACATGAGACAGCACTGCCCCTTCCAGGCCACTAAAGGTATACAGGGAGGAATGTTAGAGACAGGATGGTGAAAGCTTATCTTTTGACAGTGGAGTGTGTGCTTGATGAGTATCTCCAAGCGGTAATATAGATCTCTTACTGATAAGATGAAATGGGACTGCACATTTAAGAGTTAACTCTAGTGCAGACAAAAGAAGATTAAATCACATTCAGAAGAAAACAGCATTTGGGAGAAGTCTAAAGATCAAAATTGTCAAAAAAAAAAACTTGCTATAGGCTCTGAAAAAGACCCTTAAAAAGCAAAAAAGGTTATTAGAATATATTTTAGGGACTGTCAAACTAACCCACCTGTTATGGGCTAAATTGTATCCCCCAGAACTCCTATGTCAAAGTCCTAACCCCTAGTATTTTAGAATGTGACTGTATTTGTAGGTAGGGACTTTTAAAAGGTGGCTAATTTAAAATGAAGCCATAAGGGTGGGCCCTAACCCAATGTAACTGATATTCTTATAAGAAGAGGGAATTTGGATACACAGAGAGACACTAGGGGTGCCCATGCAAAGAAGCTCATGAAGAGGCACCAAGAGGAGGGCCATCTGCAAGCAATGAGAGAGGTCTCAGGAACCTGCTAGCACCCTGATCTTGGACTTATAGCCTCTAGAACTGTCAAAAATAAAGTTAAGTTTCTGTTGTTTAAGCCACCAAGTCTGTGGTATTTTGTTATGACAGCCTTAGCAGACTAGCACACCCATTTTTGTAAATTAATCCAGAAAGGTAAAAGAATATGCCTAAGACCACATAATGGTACATGTGTTCATTGCTGCACTCCTGGGGTCCCTTCCTGAGCTACCCACCTGTAGCAGATGCTGTCAGTGCCTCTCCCATACCCTGCCAGGATTCACCTCTGCACAGTAATGCTGACATCTAAGATTCTGTCTGAGGGTTTTGTTTCTGACTTCACGTTCCCTTTCAGCCTACATACAGAGTAAATAGTTAATGCTCTGAAAAAGGCTCTAAACAAGTAATAGATAAGGATTTGTTAAATAAACACGTCAGATTCCTCACTCCTTGGTTGGGATAACTATGAGGTTTCTTTTTATCATCTCCCAGAATTCTCCAATGGAGTTGAGCTCTAATTGATAATGTACCTCTTAGGGGTATTCCTTCCCTCCCTCTTACACTTTCCCGTTTTCCTACCAGTGATTTCTAGGATCATCTCCCAAATATTACCCTTTCACTCAAACCCTTGCTTGAGGTCAGCTCCTGGAGGAACCCAAACCAAAATATTGTCTCCATGTCCCTCTGACCCAAATCATCATCCCCATTGACACACTTGAGATCAGGCAGCAGGTGATTCCAGAAGGGCCTAGACAATCTCTAAAGCCTCTATTAAGCAGACAAAATTCTCCTTTAATAAAAATATATTCCTCTCAACTTTGTAATAGTCCTAATACTTAAATTTCCTAATAATTAAATTGTCTTTCAATTATCTTTCAAGAAATGTCCATCCTAAAATCACCTCTCTTTGTTGACCATTTTCTCTTGTTCAGTAAATATGTTCATGTCTGTCCTCTTTAAAAAAAAAAAAAATTAACCCTTCCTTGACTCTGTGGCTTCCTCTAGTTTCTGCTGAGGTCACTGGAACTTCTGTGGTAAAAAGACTCAGTAAGCATACTGCCTTTAAATTTTTACCTTATATAGAAGCTTTAATGCAATCTAAATTTTCATTTTTTTCTTTATAGCTTAAGATTTTTGACATCCTTTCTTACACCAATATGAGAAAGTTATTCTCCCATATTTTCTTAGCTCTTTAGTTTCAGTGTTTATGTTTAGATCCTATTCCAGTTGGACTTTATGTTGTTTCAGTAGAAAGGCCTTCACATATATAATGAAGCTGAGCATTCACTTCTGAAATCCTTCCACCCAGCTTCTTTGACTCTTCTCTCATCTGTCTCCCCTCCTACATTTCTAATCACACATTTATATCTGTGTCCTGTTTTCTCCTTCTGCCTGTTCTGGGAATTCCCCAAGGCCTGACCCTTGGCCTATTCTTTTCATGTCACATTCTCCTCTTGGGCAATCTTATCCTCAGTTTTGGCTGACAGCAGTTTTATATTTATACATTTCCTATTGCAAAGATACCTCAAAATCAACAAATTCAAAAGACTTATTTTTCCCATCCCACCAGTAAAACTTCCTGTGTCTCCAGTATTCTATCCTCATCTGATTAATCATACTACCATCTACCTAATCACCCATGTCAGAAATCCAAGAATAGTCTTAGATTTTTCTCTTCATTTTTGCCTCAAATTACACTTCAATAAATTAATAAAGTTCTGATTATTTTCATCCCTAAACATTTGTGATATCATTTTCCTCAGCCTCATCTGCATCTCTCTATTAATCCGAACAATGCAATAATAACATTTTGCCTAGATCATTTAGATACTTTCTGTTTTCGATACTGTGCCCCTCAAACCCTTCCTTCCAGACTGCCCCCAGAGTGCTGTAATAGTGGCAGAAATTACTACTGCTCACCAATATTTCAAGCTCTTCTTCCCTCCTGCACATAAAAGAACTCCAGCCTTTTCAGATCTCTTGCAGTTGAGTAGGGCCATGACTCCTTTGGGCAGTGGTATATGTGAGGAAGTGGTTCTTTCCAGGTGAAGGTGATGAAAAGTCCATGTGTGAGTTTCCAGTCTGTATTCCCCTGCATTATCAACCAAAAACCAGAGGCCGGGTGGTGGGGGCAGAGCTCCTCAGCCCTATTAGCCAGGGTTTCTCGGTGAATATTTAGGTCTGAGTCCCCAGTTCCTCCAGCCAAAGCCATAAAGACTTGGGGATTAGTTACCACAACTTAAAAGCCTACTGTGACTGACAAAACACTTAAAATTGTGATCATGTCACTCTCCTATATAAAATTGTCCTGATTGTTCTGGAAGTATGCTGTAAATGTCTTACATAGCATAAGAAGGACTTTCAGATGTGATCTCTGATTAGCTCCATCACTAATGCTCAGGACCTTCACTTTATGTTCTAATATACTGAATTTATTTTATATCCCATACAATCATGTCTTCTCATTTTGTCCATACTGTTATCTTTATCTTGAGTTCTTATTTTTCTATTATTTAATTGGGTAATATCTATTCAAACTTTAAGATTCCATTCAAGCGTCAACACCACCAAGAAGTTTTCTTTCAATTCTCAAGCTGAGGGCGCCTGGGTGGCTCAGTCGTTAGGCGGATGCCTTCCGCTCAGGTCATGATCCCAAGGTCCTGGGATCGAGTCCCACATCGGGCTCCCTGCTCAGCAGGAAGCCTGCTTCTCCCTCTCCCACTCCCCCTGCTTGTGTTCCTGCTCTCGCTGTGTCTCTCTCTGTCAAATAAATAAATAAAATCTTTAAAAAAAAATTCTCAAGCTGATTGTAAACTTCTCCAGGCAATGTTTGATATTTATCTTTTTTATCCTATGCTTCTAGCACACTGCATCATATTTAATAAGTATTTGATAGATGTTTCTGGAACTCATATCACAAAATTATTCTAAAACAAATAATTACAAATAAAAGTTTTAGTCATTTAAGCAGACTGATTTTTTCCACAAGGCCAAAATGCATCATTTTTTATTCGTATGTGAATTGAATTGATCAGGTTTTTTTTAAAAAAAATATATAGTTAATAACATGCACCTGTTTCAGTGTATTTATGCCCTTTGTTTATTTAACTATCCATTCATTCCATACACATTAAGAAAGAAAAGCTAATCTTTAAGGAATCTTATCAAGCATTGGAAAAATTTTAGTCTCTTAGTCCAAACAACCATAACTATACCCTGTAGTGACTTCTTTATTTGTTCCCCATTTCTATCTTTGTCTGCTTATATCTTTTCCTACAAACAGCAGCCAGAGGGATCCCTTTTAAAAAATTGATCACCCATCTCCTCAGTTAAAGAAACTGTCCAATGGCTTTGCATGCTATTAGAAACAAAATCCAATATCCTTATTATTTTGCATCATACTTCACATGATTTAAACCCACTACCTCAAAAAAAATAAAATAAAAAAATAAAATAAAATAAACCCACTACCTCTCTGATCTCATCTCTTTCTAACCCTCCTTTTCTCACTCTGATCCAGCAACATCATTCATTTGACATCTCTCAAACATACTGTTACGAATTGAATTGTGTTCCCTCCAAACTTCATATGCAGAAGGCTTAACTCCTAATGTGACTTTATTTGGTGATGGGCCTTTAAGGCTAAGAGAGGTCATAGAATGTTGATAATGTTCTAGTTCTTGTTATGGGTGCTAGTTACCCACATATGTCCTCTTTGACAAGTTGTATTCTTGTAATCTGTGTATATCTAGGCGTTTTACATTTCAATTGAAAGATTACTGACAAAAGTCACTGACTGACCTAAAACTTAACAAAGTACCTCTCTGATCATGTTATGTTTTTTAATATACAAAGTCTGATTAATCATCCAAATCAGTACACCTCTGAGAGTGAATAAGGATGCTATTAACAATTACAACAGGACCATCCTAGGCAAACCACAATGTGTGGTTACCTTATTAAATACCTTAAGTGATTCTTTTCTTTACTTCTGACATAATTACTTATCAACACAATTGTCAACTTTTTTCTCACTCCCTTTAAGCTTTCTGAGGGCTAAGATGAAGTCAAAACTTCTCCAAATGCCACAGAATAGCTAGAAAAATAAAACTGATAGTATCAATATCTCCCAATGCCCCAGGATAGCTAGAAAGATAAAATTGGTAATATCAATATAGAAATTTAGGATAACAATATTTGCTCTATTAAAATAAAAGCGTTTGACACCCGTGAGTATTCAAAACCGGTCCTCAAGAAACATTGATTGTGATGATTAAGAATGTTGACAATAATGTGAAAAGCAGGGTTAAGACAGAAAGCAGAAGAACATCATAAAGCCCCTCGAGAAACAGAGGCACAGGCCGGTCCCATTGTAAAAATATAAAACCACTTCTAAAGGTAAAAATAATACTATTTCTTTGCACATGTGTGAGAGTCTTTTTGCTCAAGAAAGATGTTCACTATTATAACTTACCCACTAATCAACCTAAAGTTAGCAGGTGATGCAAGGTCACAGGAGAGAATCATTTTTGTACCAATTTCTCAATCATTCATTTCTCAGGCATTTTTATAGTATGTGAGAAGTGATAATTGAAAGGGAAAAATTGAAAATTACTTTTTAGTGGTCCAACAAGCTAATTCTAACAAAATCAAGGGGAAGAAATAGATGTATATGTGTATAGTTTTCTATTGTCTGGCTAAAGTACCTCGTTAGGATTAAAGAAGGATAAGGGAGTAGTAAGTCTTCCAGAGCAGAGGACAGCACTCTAATGTACCCTGGCCCACAAAGAAGTCATCACAGAAGGTAGCATTAGGACAAGATTCGGATTCAGGCATCAGCAAAGTTTTAAGCTTTCGTTGTTCCTCATCTCTCACTGAGGCCTCCCAGCATGGGTTCTCGATCAGGACAAGCCACCGGAGAGTGCTTCCCTCTGCATGTTCGCTCTTGTGGCCTCCACAGCCTCAACTTTCCCAGTCTCGGGGAGACTGGTCAAGAACAACCTTTAAAAAAAAATAATAGGGGCACCTGTGTGGCTCAGTCATTAAATGTCTGCCTTCGGCTCAGGTCATGATCCCAGGGTCCTGGGATCGAGCCCCGCGTCGGGCTCCCTGCTCCGCGGGAAGCCTGCTTCTCCCTCTCCCTCTCCCCCTTCTCGTGTTCCCTCTCTTGCTGTCTCTCTCTCTCTGTCAAATAAATAAATAAAATCTTTAAAAAAATAAATAAATAAATAAATAAATAAATAAAAATAAAAAAAATAATAAGTGTTCAATTGATCGCTTAATAGTTGATGAGATACCTTTTGTGGTGCTTTAAATTATTGTTGTGCTGAACCCTTTTTCACTCCTGACCTTTAGTGGCATCACTTCACATTGATTGTCACCATTTCTGATGTGATTGGAATGAGAATGAGTCCAGCAGGAGCAAAAGCCCACCCACAAGAGCAGCTTTTCAAATACCTATTTATAGCTCACCCGTGCAAAAGCAAGATTTGAATCTGATTATGAAGAATCAGGAAAATCCCTTCACCTTTTCCCAGTTCCCCAAATAAAGACAAACATCCTTCATGGGAAACCTCTAACAGGGCCTTATCTGTTCTCACAGACTTTTATCTCTGTTGATCCTAGGCTCAGTTACATCAGAATATTTTACTTTTGGAGACATCACTTATCAATTCCTTCCAGCATGAAAAGTATGTATAACGTGAGCAGCTGAGCTGTACCCCAAGGCAATATTAAACATTCCCTTTCCTACTAAATGATTTTCTGTCAGCTAGTGTGTTTGGCACCCTTGGGAAAGGCAGAGATTCATTTATAGAGAATTATGCTGCACAGTCATAAATTTAATCCACCAAATCAATCGCATTTAGATTTTTTTTAAAAGATAACCAAGGTGCTATCAATAAGGGTAAAAAAAATCTCTGTTCCTTACCGTTAGATCATTTTCACAAATTTAATTATTTGGTGATTGAAAAACCACAGTGTTATAATCCCAACCAGATATGTTAAAACATTGGAATATAAAGCCTGAGAAAGTGTCAATCAGAAAACTTCCAGGAATGATTCATCACCACTTTCAGGATGTGATGTTAAAGATAGTCTATCTCTATACACCAGATGTAAAGAAAGCAGATAAGTGGCTCTAAACTGGAGCAGTGATGATCAGATAATATGGTACATTTATTCCTCTCTGTCATGAATCACAGAGTTTTATACTATCCACTTAATATCCTCCTGCGTTTTACAGCCTAATGCAGGAATGTCAAACATTTTAATTCACCAGAGGACAAATGAATCATAAACGTTGCAACCAGACACAGGTCTCACTGTTTATAGACATGCTGAGGTGGCAGAGACATGACACCTTCATTTAAAACCAGCATTCGATTTCTGACTGATGTAATTTTTGACAGAAAACTCATGCATTTCTGTGCTGCAAATGAAAAATTGTTTCTGTCACAGGTGGTTGGGAATGGCCACTTGCAGAGGCTTGTCTTTAAAGGCTATTTCTTCATCCACAAAGAACCAGCTGGGTTCTCATTCTTAGAACTACTGATTCGGACATGTTATGATACATTTGGATACACCAGTAAAAAAGAGAAAAAATTGTTTTTCAGCTGTCAGTTAAGAAAGTTCTTCTTTCAGTGTCTTTGGTCTGAAGCTCTGCACTGAGATTTGCAGTCTTTGCAGTTTCATGTGAAGTTTGGGTGAGCGAGATGAATTGTGCCATTAGAAGAGTTTAGGCAGGAGCACACATTACAAATTAAACTAAAGGAATTTCTGTGCAGCCATCTTTAGGTGAAGGGTAATAGTAGTCTACTCGTTTCATAATTTATAATCTCTATTTGGAGTCAGATAGCTGTGTTTCCTTCTCAGTAAACTGGAGATAACACAAGCATTTATTTCAAAATATATCATGAGAATTAAATAGGAAAATGTTTAAAAGTGCTTATTTAAAAAAAGGATCCAGAATGCTTTGTTATACAAGAAATGGAAGTTGCTACCACTGCTATCAATAAAGGCATTAACCAGCTCAGCTCTCAAGTAGCCAATTTCTAATTTCTACAACATCTGTTGTTTGTTTCTCAAAATGTTATTTTAAGAGAACAAGTGCCAGCAGCAAACACACAGACTCTGTCCAAGAACTTTCATTCCTACTACAAGTGGAAATCGCAAACTATGATTTAAGTGCAATTAAGAAAATTTTATTTACTGGGCGCCTGGGTGGCTCAGTCGGTTAAGCGACTGCTTTTGTCTCAGGTCATGATCCTGGAGTCCCGGGATCGAGTCCCGCATCGGGCTCCCTGCTTAGCGAGGAGCCTGCTTCTCCCTCTAACCCTCCCCCCCTCATGTACTATCTCTCTCTCTCTGTCATTCTCACTCTCTCTAAATAAATAAATAAATCTTTAAAAAAAAAGAAAATTTTATTTACTTACTAAAAGTCTGCAAAAGACATGTGAAAAAATTATTTTATGGATGAAGTGAGCTCTAATAAAGTTCATATAACTTGAGAGCAGAGATAGAAGTGGAACTTGAGGGTAGAGCCTATGACTTCAAACACATATTTAACCTAAATGTAGTGTACCCTTTTAGCCTATGTACTATCACAAGCAGTTTGTAAAAAAGAAAAAAATAAAGAAACCCTCTTATGTTTCCAATACTACACAATTTTAATTAGAGCTTAAGACAACAAGAGAAGGAAAAGAGAGGAGTTTATATGAAACTTGAAAGTACAGCTGTAAATGAATGATTCCTTAGAAGTAACAATGAAGTTAGAGTTCTTAAGATAGCACTAATTATTGATATTATCGTTTTTTATCACTGTTTTATATATGCGAGCTGAGCACCTATAGGTTCCAGATTCTGTGCTAAGCTTTAATGGAGGAAAACATGCGAGATACCACTCTTGTGCCCAAGGAGACCACATTCTTTTGTAAGACAGAGATATGTAAACAATTGCTAAAGGATAAAGTTATGGATAGAGGTGCAGTGCTGGGAAAATGCAAGATGGGAGGTATCATTCTGCATGCAAAAATGAGAGAAAGCTTCCTAAACGGAGGCGGGATTTGGAAGGTGAATGAGGATACTCTAGATAAAGAGTGGGAAAGAGGGAGAGGTGGGAAAGAGGGAGAGGTGGATAATTATACTCAAAAGAGGTGCAAAAGAACAGTATGCCAAGCAGAATAATGAGTGATTTGGAGTCCCTAGACAGTGTTGAATATGAAAGAAAAGGAAGGGCATTGGTATAAGCAGTAAAAGATGAAGTTAGAGAGAAAAGAAGGGCTTAAGTCACTGCAAACCCCTAGCCCAGGAAACAGACAACCACATGCCTGGGGAAAGAAGAATGACAATAGCTGGAAGAGATTGAAAATTATCCAGGAATGTCACTCTCATTAAGTGGCTCAGCTTCACTGAAGACATAAAAATCTCTGTGATCAGGTAGCATAGAATAGCACACAATTATCTATCCAAGATTTATTTAATTGTTAAATTAAATTTTATTTTTTAAATTCCAATATAGTTAACATACAATGTAATATTAGTTTCAGGTGTACAATATAGTGATTCAAGAAATCCATACATTGCTCGGTGCTCATCACAAAAGCACTCCTAAATCCCCATCACCTATTTCACCCATCACCCACTCTAATATTTAGATAAAAGAGAGGATATGTAGTAATGAAAATATCTCAAGGAAAATACAGGATGAGAAAAAAAAGATTGCTAAGTTAAGTATTATCTAGCTTTCTGTCAAACACACAGACTGGAATATAAACACATCTCCTAATTTCCCCATATGCATATGATGAATCTTGTAACCAGCTCCATCAACCAAACCATATCAGCCCATTATGAAGAAGCACTGATTTTTTTAAAAAGGTAAAATGCACATAAAATGAATAATTCCAGAAGGAAAAATGAAATTTTTTCCCAAACATACAATTTTAGAGAAAGCTTCTGCCATTACATATTTAAAATACTTCCCCTGATTTCTGTTTTCACTCTGATATATCAAGAGCTTGGAATTCATCATGTCCATCCTCACAACTGAAAATCAATGACATGTATATCTACTGGAGAACTAGGTTTGCAAGATCAAAAAACACCCAAAATTTAGAGAGATGAGTACATCCAAAGACCTGTAGCAACAAAAATCTGCTTATCTGGAATAGAAGCTACTGCCATAAATTAATAGGAACATGTGTATATAATTTTTATAAATTCTGGGAAGCTGACTGTGGACCAGCATAAGAGTGAGAAATTTCATGGGCTGTAATCTCAAGGGCAACCCCATATTGTTGGGGGCATTACCATCAGAAGACCACCAGGTTCTCATGGTGAAGATTCAATAAAGAGTCCCTCACAGCCATGGCAGGGAGATGGAAAAAAATATCTATGGTAAAGAATAACAAGAGTTCTTTCCAAACAAAAATCTGCTTTCCAAGGAAAAAATATTTTCCAGCATACAGGTTGAAACTTTATCTCTATTGGGGAAATGGAATTCCTCCCCACTAGAGATCCCTTCAATCTTTCTGTCCCCTTCAAGGAGGAAAAAATACATACTCAACAAGAGATTGGGTTTCAAGAAAGGAACACAAAACACAGGACAGAGAGAAGGAGGGAAGAAGGTGTACTGAGAGACATAGAAATGCAGGAAAAACTTGTGAGGTCCACAGTCCCAAGTCATAGGACCCCTAAAAATCTGAAACACAATTAAGAGATTATAAAATGTTTCATTTCTCATATACTTTCACACTATCTCAAAAGTAGATTACAGCTGAAAGAACTACAAGACACAGCTTGTCTCTAGAGAGGAGTGTTTTGAGAGGCCCAAACTGAGAGGAGAAATAAGACCTTAGAAGAATCTGAAGCTTCTATCACCACAGCTATAGCAAACATTGAAAATAGCCCAATTTTTAACCAAAATAACATACAACTTCATACTTGAGGTCTATTTGTTCCTATCCCTAATAGGTCTCAGTTCTTATTGCTAAATACATCATGTCTGGATTTCAACAAAAAAATACAAGACATTCTAAAAATAGAAAAAAATAGAGTCTGAGAAGCAAAGCAAGCACAACTCAGACTCAAATATGACAGATTTAGGGATTATCAGAGTGGGAATATATATTAAGTGTAAACAATATATTAGAGGATCTAATGGAAAAGGTAGAGAACATGCAGGAACCAGTTAGTATGTATTATAATCAGAAAGATGGGAACTCAAAGAAAGAATCAAAAATACTGACCATAAAGGAAAAATGCATTTGACAGGTTCATCAGCAGACAGAACATGGCTGAGAAAAGAATCAGTGAAATGGTAGATAGACCAACAGAAACTTTTGAAACCAAAATGCAAACAAAAAAGAATTTTTTAGAGGTTTAGGACATCTAAGAACTGTGGAACAGGAGGGGGCAGAGAAGATGGTGGAGGAGTACGAGACCTGGATTTCGTCTGGTCCCAGGAATTCAGCTGGATAGGGATCAAACCATTCTGAACACCTACGAACTCAACAGGAGATCGAACAGGAGAGTAGCAACAACTGAACAGAAAAGCAACCACTTACTGGAAGGTAGGACAAGCGGAGAAGTGAATCTGAGGTGATATTCGGGAGGATAGACAGTGGGGATAGACGGTGGTGCCGCTTCCGGCAAGTGCTAGAGCCGCGGAGCACAAAATCAGAACTTTTAGAAGCCGGCTCCGCGGAGGGACGTCGCTCCAGGCCTAAGCGGGGGGTGGAACCCTCGCGGGACACTGTGGTCTCAGGACTCTCGGGGTCACAGAAAGACCAGGGGTGCCTGAGTGCGGCAGAGCTCCCAGGTATCGGAGCGGGGAAGCCGGCTGCAGAGACAGAGCCGAGGCGCGGGCTCTCAGCTCGGGGTTGCCATAAACCGTGATCCGCGGCCCAGTCGGGCCACTGCTCCTCCAGCAGGGACCCAACAAGCAGCAGATCCGGGGACACTCCCCTTCCTCCCCTGGGAGGAAAAGTGCGGAAGCGCACCGCAGGGATCTGCAGGGTTTGGAGACTCCACACGGGGTCGGGTGCCAGAGATAGAAACGCTCAGTCACAGGCCGGGTGAGCACGGAGTGCGGCCAGAGACCGGGGAGACGGGAGTGATTGACTGCTTTTCTCTGGGGGCGCACTGAGGAGCAGGGCCCCAGGTTCTCGGCTCCTCCTGGGCAGAGATTGGGAGGCCATCATTTTCACTCTCGTCCTCCAAAGCTGTACAGAAAGCTTGCAGGGAACAAAAGCTCTGGAGAGCAAAACCCGAGCAGATTACTTAGCCCAGACCAACAAGGGCGGGGCAATTCCACCTCTGGCAAAGACATTTGGAAACCGTGGCAACAGGCCCCTCCCCCAGAAGATTAGCACGAACAGCCAGCCAAGACCAAGTTTACCGATCAATGAGAACGGCAGAACTCCAGCGCTAGGAGAATAGAGCACATAGAATTCATGGATTTTTTTACCATGATTCTCTAGTCTTTCAAAGTTAATTTTTTTAACTGTCCTTCCTTTTTTTTTTGAATTTTTCATTTTCCTTTTTTCAAAAACAATCTCTTTTTAAAAAAATTTTTTTTTCACTTTTAGAGTCATATTCTATCACTTCATAGTAGTTACCCTTATTAATGGTGTATGTATATAAGTTGTTCTCTCTTTAAAATTTGGCAATATAGTTTCTTCTAACAGACCAAAATAGACCCTAAATCTCTAGTGTATGGCTTTGTTCTAATCTCCTGCCTGATCACATTCTCTACCTTTTTTTTTTTAAATCCTCTTCTTTCTTTTTTCAAACAACTTCTTATCAATTCCTTTTATAAAATCTTTTATACTTTTCATCTTTACAGTCATATTCCATCCCTTCATCGTATTAACCCTTAATTTGTACATATATAAGTTTTTCTCTCTTTAAAATTTTGGGAGGCACTTTCTTCTAGGGAACAAAATACACCCAAAATCTAGTGTGTGGTACTGATCTATGCACCAGCCTGATCATATTTGATCATATTCTTTTTTGTTTTATTTTTATCCGTTTTTGTTTTTATCTTTTTCTTTTTCTTTTTTTTTCTTTTTTCCTTCTTTCTCTTTCTTTTCCACCAGTTTCAGGTCTCTTCTTATTTGTTTAGAGTATATTTTCCAGGGACGTTGTTAGCCTGTTAGCATTTTATTCTTTCATTCATCTATTCTCCTCTGGACAAATGACAAGATGGAAAAAAATCACCTCAACAAAAAGGACAAGAGGCAGTACCAACTGCCAGGGACCTACTCGATATGGACATTAGTAAAATGTTGGACCTAGAGTTCACAATCATGATTTTAAAGATACTAGCTGGGCCTGAAAAAAGCATGGAAGTTACTAGAGAAACCCTTTTGGGAGGAAAAAAAGAAATAAAATCTAACCAAGTCGAAATCAAAAAAGCTATTAAGGAGGTGCAATCAAAATTGGAGGCTCTAACAGCTAGGATAAATAAGTCAGAAGAGAGAATTAGCAATATAGAAGACCAAATGATGGAAAATCAAGAAGGTGAGAAAAAGAGAGATGAACAACTACTGGTTCACGAGGGCAGAATTTGAGAGATAAGTGATACCATAAGACAAAACAATGTTAGAATAATTGGGATCCTAGAAGAAGAAGAAAGAGAGAGAGGGGCAGAAGGTATATTGGAGCAAATTATAGCAGAGAACTTCCTTAATGTGGGGAAGGAAACAGGCATCAAAATCCAGGAGGCAAGGAGAAAAAAATCTCAAAATCAATAAAAATAGGTAAACACCCCGACATCTAATAGTAGAACTTAAAAGTCTCAGAGACAAAGAGAAAATCCTGAAAGCAGCTTGGGAGAAGAGATATGTAACCTAAAATGGTTGAAATATGAGATTATCAACAGACCTATCCACAGAGTCTGGGCAGGCCAGAAAGGACTGGCATGATATATTCAGAGCACTAAATGAGAAAAATATGCAGCCAAGAATACTATATCCAGCTACACTGTCATTGAAAATAGAAAGAGAGATACAAACCTTCCAAGACAAACAAAAAATAAAGGAATTTGCAAACACGAAACCAGCCCTACAAGAAATATTGAAAGGGGTCCTCTAAGCAAAAAGAGAGCCTAAAAGCAACATAGACCAGAAAGGAACACAGACAATAAACAGTAACAGTCATCTTACAGGCAATACAATGGCACTAAATTCATAGCTTTCAACAGTTACCCTGAATGTAAATGGGCTAAATGCCCCAATCAAAAGACACAGCCTATCAGATTGGATTAAAAAACAAGACCCATCGATATACTATCTGCAAGAGACTAATTTTAGACCCAAAGACACCCCCAGGTTGAAAGTGAGGGGGTGGAAAACCATTTACCATGCTAATGGACACCAAAAGAAAGCTGGGTGGCAATCTTATATCAGACAAATTAGATTTTAAACCAAAGACTGTAATAAGAGATGAGGAAGGACACTATATCCTACTTAAAGGATCTATCCAACAAGAAGATCTAACAAATGTAAATATCTATGCCCCTAACATGGGAGCAGCCAATTATATCAGGCAAATCATAACAAAAGCAAAGAAACACATCAACTACAATACAATAATAGTGGCGGACTTTAACACGCCCCTCACTGAAATGGACAGATCATCTAAACAAAAGGTCAATAAGGAAATAAGGACTTTAAATGAAACACTGGACCAAATGGACTTTACAGACATATTGAGAACATTCCATCCCAAAGCAACGGAATACACATTCTTCTCTAGTGCCCATGGAACATTCTCCAGAATTGATCACATCCTAGGTCACAAATCAGGTCTCAACCGGTACCAAAAGATTGGGATCATTCCCTGCATATTTTCAGACCACAGTGCTTTGAAACTAGAACTCAATCACAAGAGGAAAGTCGGAAAGAACTCAAAT
>NW_027397081.1:36460350-36474301 GCF_003265705.2 Callorhinus ursinus
GAAACAATACATTATATGTTAAGAAGAAGAAGAAGAAAGGAGAAGAGAAAGGGAGAAGGAGAAGGAGAAAAGAAGAAGGAGAAGAGAAGGAGAAAGAAGGAGGAGGAGGAGGAGGAGGAGAAGGAGAAGGAGCACAGGGAGTTACATGCAAACAATGAATCATGGAACACTACATCAAAATCTAATGATGTAATATATGGTGATTAATATAACATAATAAAATTAAAAAAAAGAATTTAATCTTTAGAGCTAGATAGAGCTGGGCTATTGACCTAGTTCATACTTCTAATTGTATGTGATTTTAGGCAAGTTTCTTCACCTCTCTGTTTTATTTAACTACTCTGTTTTATTATCTGTAATTTAGGTATAAAATAAAAACTTTGCTGTACTAATGTGATGAATAAATTATAATGTATATAAAATCTTTCTTAGAATTTTCTAATGCAACAAACATTAGTTCATGTTTCCTCATATTTTGTTGATGGCTTATAAACCCCTGAAGTGAGAACCTATTTAAAAAATTTTGGTGGGCTTAATGCAAAGCAAGTACTGATAACATTCTATTCCGTTAGATAAATTCCAAAAGAAACTAAAAGGAAAACAAATAAATAAAAACAACAAAGAGCATTTTTATACCCCTAAGCCATAAAACGAAATTAATCAGGATGCTACTGATATAAATGAATTATGCAAATGATAAAAAAAAAGATTTCAAACAAAATCTTCAGAGACATTGCTATAATGAAAACTTAAATACTCCTCAAACTTACTTGATCTTCAGTAAAGAAAAGCTGTACTCCAGATGAATGGTTTCCTAGAAAAAAAGAGCTCATTGGACTTTTCCATCAGCCACTTTCTATCTTCTCAACAGTGAACAATGAAAATAAACAGATGATTTATTTTGTGGTGTAAACGAAGTATAATTTTTGGCTTTTTACATATTGTTGAAAGAAGACACATTTTCTAGCATCACATTCAATTTTTGTCTTTTTAAAAATTTTGTTGAAATGAGTAGAAATCACTTATAGTATTTTTTCAATTGGCTAAGAAACCTCTTTTGCTTTTAGAGTGAGTATGATTTTGTATGACAGAAGATGAGTTATCTTGATCCACAGCACTATAGTCCTGCCTATGTAGAAAAGTTCTATGTATAATCATTGTAGCCTAATATCTCATGGTGCACACTTGCATTGTTTTCATCATATTGAGAATCCTAAGCTTAAAAGAGTGACTTTCATTAGCATGAATTTAATGAGTAAGTTATATTGCTTTTAAAAATCCTCATTCTGAGTTCTTGTATCCCTAAATTTTTTTGAAAAAAATCACTATTAAAGGCGGAAAAAAAACTTTTTCATAAACATGCTTAAATTCAAATCACTTTTCCCCTTTGCAGAAGTAAATCTTTGTGTTGAATTGTAATTAAGGGACATTCAAAAAAGGCTGATTTAAATCCTGTAGTTCAGTTAATCAGTATTCTATGCCTTTGTTTTTCATTTCTCTTTTGGCCTCTGCTTCTCATGTATGAAGTTGTTTGTGCTCAGAAAGTAGGACTATTTATACATTTCAACAGAATACCAGAGAAGCAGGACCAAGAACATTCTTTAAAAATCATAGCATGTGTTGTACTTCTATTTCTTTTAAGAAGGAATAAATGTAGACAATATAAATACAAATAGAAAACACATGAATTTACTTCCTTAGTTTAGTTTGCCAAATAGCATATGCTTCCCATGCTTTGTAATTACAAATTAATTTAGATCAGATTCTTATATTTTATAAACCACTGAATTGAATATCTTTATACCACTGTCTATTATTTCATGTGGACAAATTTGCTTAATGCTTACATTTTTCATTACTGTGCTAACAGCATTTGATTGCACTTTGGTGTCTTCAGCTGTCAAAAAAGCCAGAATGAAACATCAGAGGGATGATTGAATGGTTTTCCTTTCATTACCTCTGCAAGGGACTCATTTTTTTTATTTATATGACTGTTCTAACTATGGTAGAATTTTATGATAAGGAAAAATAAATTGTACCCTAAGGTAATATTCCCATTTTGATGGATTATAAAACATGTTAAAATTGGTCATTACAAACTATAATTCTTCATGGCTTCAAACCCTGTTAGTATAATTTTTTTGAATTATAAAAAATAGCGATCAATTTAGTTGGTGCTATTAAATGACAATGCATTCAGACTACAGCATTGTAAAATGACAGCACCAGATATCAGAATTGGTGTATTTGTACTCCTGTTGTTTTGAACGAAAACAGCTTTGTCTCCTACACTTATAGACAGGTGAGAATGACATTGGGGCCTGAATCATTACAGTATGTTTGAGTCCTGAAGGACACTTAAATTCATGTTTCACAGGGAACAAAATTACAATTATTCCCTAATAATAAAGGCAGACATTCTTTTAAAAATTGCTTATATAGCTATTAAAGTGTGAGAGTGAAATATGCTCACAAACCAAACAGAATCTCAGAGAACAAAAAGAGCTGGTCTTTTTTTTTTTAAAGATTTAGTTATTTGTTTCAGAGAGAGAAAGAGAATGAGAGAGAGAGAGATGGGGGTGGGGCAGAGAGAGAGGGAGAATCCTTGAACAGACTCCCTGCTGAGTGGGGAGCCCAATGCAGGGCTTGATCCCAGGACCCTGAGATCATGACCCGAGCCAAATTCAAGAATTGGCCGCTTAACCAAGTGAGCCATCCAAACACCCCAAGAGAGCTGGCCTTTTTTTTTTTTTTTTAAGATTTTATTTGCTTGAGAGAAAGATAGAGAGCAAGAGAGAGAGCGCAGAGGGAGAAAGAGAAGCAGACTTCCCGCTGAGCAGAGAACCTGACATGAGCTCGATCCCAAGACTCCAAGACCATGACCTGGGCTGAAGGCATATGCTTAACTGACTGATCCACCCAGACACCCTGAGAGCTGGTCTTAAACGGCTGAATAAAACTTGGAATTTTTGACAGTATGTTAATAAATTTTTTCTCAGATCTCTCAGCAATCTTCCAATAGTACTAATACCCCAGTATAAAATTTTTTGCTAATGTGGCTCATGCTTAAAATGTCTTTCTTCCTCTTTCATTAGTGATTTGTCATTTGGTTGGGGCAGTGTGCTAGATACAGTCAGAGCTGGCTTCCTATTTAATCTACATAGTTCATAGAGCAGGGGTTATAATCATCATATTACAGACATGGAAAGTGAATTTTAGAGATTATATGATTTGCCCTAAACCATATTCCTAATATGTGGCAGAGCTGGAGCTCAAACTTACACTTATTCTGGTGTTCTAAATCCTTAGGTTTTTTACTTTTCTCATTTTCCTTCTTTTGCACTTTTACCTGTCTTGTATTGCTATGAGCATGGAAAACACTTAAAATTTCTCTCCAAATCTAAGTAGAGCCCAAATAAAACAATAAAACAGTACAATTGAAAATAATATAATACAAATAAAAATAATAAATGAACTAAAATAAATAGTAATTTTAAATAATTAATAAATAACTAAAAGCAAAGTAAATAAAAAATCAACAACCATCAGGTGTAATCTAGTAAAATATTCAAATTGACCGAAGAATCTCACAAGTATAAATCCCACTTTAAACACAAAAGAGGAAAAAACAAGTCATCTTCTGACTAATACTCAACATTAAACACTAGAGGGAAAAAAGGAACGTGGAGGAGTTTAGGAAAAAAATTATGACTTAAGATTTCTAAAATTTGTGTTATTGAAAGAAGTTAACAAAAAGATGTTCTTGCATAAGCAGGATTAAAAAAAATCTTTGTAATCTTGAATGCCTACCAGAGGAAAGGTACCAAGATGAGAGGTACCTAGACAAATAAAGTAATAGATTACAATTATATATGGATTTGATTATTAAAATAACTTTCTCAAAAATTCATGATATGAAAAAAGTAAAAAAACTCAGGATTTTAACTGCAGACTACATCCACAAAAATTGGAAAGAAAAGGTTCACAAAAACCACTATATCATAAATTTCTACCAATATAGTAAAATAAAATGATTCATTAATTCATTTTAATAGATAAACATGAAAAAGACTATGGGAAAAATTTATAGCACGACGGAGTAAAACAACATGTACCTTGTAATTTCTCAGTTTAAGCTTTGAATCCTTGATATTTTCAGATCCTGTGATTTTGTACAAGTTTGTTACTCAGGGCTTCACCATCTACATCTATAAAGGACAGATAATAGTGCCTATTCTACTGGATTATTTTGAGTATATTACAGATAAATTCCCAGTGCGGTGCTTGGCACATTTAACTTATGTGAAAACTTCTTTCTCCCTTTACTATTTTTACATAGATCAAATAACTTTTTAGGATTATGCTGCATATTTTAATGTGACTGAAATATTTTTCACATATATTTTCTGATTATCGCTACATGAACAAGTTTTGTATTTTTTCTTGTTTCCAGAACCTTCAACAGCTCACAAGATAATTTTAATGGTTTCATTTCAATTTCTCAAATATTTTGCAAATAATTATAATTTAACTCTTTCTTTTGGTTTAAAATTTTACTGTTTTGTCCAGAACTTAATAGTGGTTTTAGCTCATCATTTTCACTATTAATGTAATGCTGACCATTTGAAATATGTTTGTATATGTGTGTGTGTATGTGTATACAGATACATTCATATTAAGAATACCTCATAATAGAATTTCCAGGGAAGATGGCAGAGTAGGAGGACCCTACACTCACCTCTTCCTACTAATACAGCCAGATAGCACTCACATCAGTGTAAATAACCCAGAAAATGACCTGAAGACTGGCAGAATAAACTCCACAACTAAATGTAGAGAAGAGACCATATCAAAGAGGGTCAGAAGGGTGAAGATACAGTCAGAAACTCAATGGACTTACAGAACTGTCTGTGGGAGGGAGGGACACACTACAGGCACAGAGAGGGGAGAGAAACAGACCCCCATACTGGGCAGTCTGAACAGGGAAGATGAAAACCCATAATATTTGGCTTTGAAAACCAGAGGGACTTAATTTCATGAGTTGTTACCCCCTCTTGCTTTACTGTGCTTAGGTGGATATGCCCTCTCAAATCTGTTATTGGCCAGAGCCCATAAGGTGTGGTGCCACAGGCCTGACAGTGTGCAAGCAACCACTACAGTGGTCAGCACAGCACCAAAGTAACTCCTACCCCAGAAAGAGGGAAAGATAACTACACACAGTAGTCAGGAGGACACCCAGCAGGGGACTAGAGGCAGACAACTGGTCAGAAAACAGTCTGACTGACTGTTGATCAATGAAGCTTCCCAGTGGACAACACAGGGAAAGCACCCTGCAGTCTGATACTACTGCATCTCTGGCAAATGCATACTCTGACTTGACTCAAGCCCAAGGTGGCCCCAGACTGGCCCACTAACATGACAGGGATCAAACATGCCCACAACAGGCAGAGAGACATTGCACATGACTGTACTGGAAAAAAAAAAAAGTGGCTCAACCACAATAGCAAAGCATAAGCATCACACATAGGAGATACCCATAAAGCACCCAATTCTGGTGGACAGGAGACACTGCATGGACCTCTTCTTCATTAGGCCATTACTTTCAAGTGCAGAAGATGTAACTTTCCTAACACACAGAAACAGACACATAAAATTAGACAAAATTAGAAGACAGAGGAATATGTCCCAAATGAAAAAAAAGAACAAAATTATAGCAAGAAATGTAAATGAAACAGACATAAGTAACATGATTGATAGAGAATTTAAAATAATGACCTTAAAGATACTCAATGGATTTAAGAAAAGAGTGGAGTACCTCAGCGAGATAAAAAAGAAATAATCAGAGATGAAGAACACAAGAAATGAAATAAAAAGTACACTAGATGGAAGAAATAGTAGATTAGACAAAGCAGAAGAACAAATCAGTGACCTGGAGGACAGACTAATGAAAAGCAATCAAGGTGAGCTAGGGAGAGAAAAAAGAAATTACAAAATGAAAATAGTCTTAGGGACTCAGCAACTCCATCAAACATAGTAACATTCACATTATAGGGATCCCAGAGGACTAGAGAAAGAAAAGGGGGCAGAAAATTTATTTGAAGAAAAAATAACTGAAAACTTCTTGAATCTAGGGAAGGAAACAGATATCCAGATTCAGGAAGCACAGAGATTGCCTTGTAAAATCAACACAAGGAGGTCCACACAAAGACACATAGTAATTGAAATGGCAAAATGTAGGGATAAAGAGAGAATTTTAAAAGCAGCAAGAGAAAAGAAAGAAATTACATACAAGGGAAAACCCATGAAGCTATCAACTGATTTTTCAGCCCAAACTTTGCAAGCCAGAAGGGAGTGGCATGATATATTCAAAGGGCTGAAAGGAAAAAAAAATTGCAGTCAACAATATGTAACCCAGCCAGGCTATCATTCAGAATAGGAGAGATGAAGAGTTTCACAGACAAGCAAAATTAAAGGAATTCATGACCACTAAACCAGCCCTACAAGAAATGTTAAAGGTGATTCTGTGAGTAGAAAGGAAAGACCATAAGTGGGAGTAAGAAAAGTAGGAAGCACAAAAGCAGTAAAAATAAGGATATCTATAAAAATCAGTCAAGGGATTCACAAAATAAAAGGATATAAAGTATGACACCATATACCTAAAATGTGAGGAGGAGAGAAGTAAAGAATGACTTCAAATTTAAGCAACCATCAATTGAATATAGACTGCTATAAGCATAAAATGTTATATACAAACCAAATTGTAACCACAAATAAAAAACCAATAATAGATAGGCAAAAAATGATGAGAAAGGAATCCAAGTATATCACTGAAGAAAGGCAACAAAGAGAGAAAGAAAAGAAAGGAACAGAGAAGAACTACAAAAACAACCATGAAATGAGTAACAAAATGGCAATGGATACATACCTATCAATAATTACTTTGAATGGAAATGGACTAACTACTTCAATCACAAGACATAGGGTGATGGAATGGATAAAAAACAAGACCCATCTATATGTTGTCCACCAGAGACACATTTCAGACCTAAAGACATGTGCAAATTGAAAGTGAAGGGATGCAAAAGGATTTATTATGCAAGTGGACATGAAAAGAAAGCTGGGATAGATATAAGGGTAGATATATAAGAATACCTATATCAGACAAAATGACTTTACGACAATTCCAGGTTTTAAGTTATACCACAAATGTGGTAATCAAAACAGTATGGTACTGGCACAAAAATGACACAAAGATCAATAGAACAGAATAGAAAACCCAGAAACAAACCCACAAGTTTATGGTCAATTAATTTTTGACAAAGTAGGAAAGAATATTAATCTGTTCAACAAAGGGTGTTGGGGAAACTGAACAGAAATATGCAAAATGATGAAACTGGACCACTTTCTTATACCATACACAAAAATC
Organism: Callorhinus ursinus; assembly: GCF_003265705.2. Taxonomy (NCBI): domain Eukaryota; kingdom Metazoa; phylum Chordata; class Mammalia; order Carnivora; family Otariidae; genus Callorhinus; species Callorhinus ursinus. Next base: position 36,467,777 of record NW_027397081.1, read on the forward strand.
AATTCAACATGGATTAAAGACCTAAATGTGAGACCTGAAACATTAAAAATCCTAGAAGACAACACAAGGAATAATTTCTTTGACATTGACCATAGCAACTTCTTTCTAGATACATTTCCTGAGGCAAGAGGAAACAAAAGCAAAAATAAGCTATTGGGAATACATCAAAATAAAAACCTTCTACACAGTGAAGGAAACAATCAAGAAAACTAAAAAGCAACCTATGGAATGGGAGAAGATATTTGCAAATGACATATCTGATGAAGGGTTACTATACAAAATATATAAAGAACTTATACAACTTAACACCCCCCAAAATCCAAATAATCCAGTTAAAAATGGGCAGAAGACATGAACAGAAATTTGTCCAAAGAATATATACAAATGGCAAACAGACACATGAAAAGATGCTCATCATCACTTATCATCATGGAAATGCAAGTCAAAACTACCTGTCAGAATTGTTAAAATCAAGAACACAATAAAAAAAGTGTTGGCAAGGATGTAGAGAAAGAGGAACACTTGTGCACCATTGGTGGGAATGCACACTGGTGCAGCCACTCTCAAAAACAATATGGAGGTTCCTCAACAAGTTAAAAATAGAACTACCCTATAATCCAGTAATTTCACTAGTGGGTATTTACCCAAATACAAAGACACTAATTCGAAAGGATATGTGCACCCCTATGTTTATAGCAGCTACTATTTACAATAGCCAAATTAAGCAAACCCAAGTGTCCATATATATAATGGAATTCCATATATATACAATGGGATATTATTCAGCCATAAAAAAGAATAAAATTTTGCTATTTGCAATGACCTGGGTAGAACTAGAAAGTATAATGCTAAGCAAAATAAATCAGAGAAAGACGAATACCATATGATTTCACTCATATGTGGAAGTTAAGAAACAAAATAAATGAGTAAAGGGAAAAAAAATGAAAGGAAGACAAACCAAGAATCAGACTCTTCACTATAGAGAAAAAACTGGGTGTGGGGATGGGTGAAACAGGTGTTGTGGATTAAAGAGTACACTTATCATGATGAGCACTGAGTAATGTATGGAATTGTTGAATCACTATATTGTACACCTGAAACTAATATAACACTGTAAACCATACTGGAGTTAAAATTAAAAAGAACTTCAAAAGAAAGAACCCCTTGTTATTATAATTTGTTGTCATGTCTTCTTTGCCTCTTCTAGACTCTGACAATTTCTTAGACCATCCTTTTTTTTTTTAAGACCTTGATGTTTTTGAAGAGTAATGTTAAGATATTTTGCTAAATTTTCCAATTTTGTTTTATTTGTTTTACTCATGATTAGACTGGGTTATGAGATATTTATTTTATATCTTGTGTTATAATCCAATACTATGTTACTTATTTTGTTGCTTACATTGTTTCAGCTTTGAACATTTCTTTCACCTATCACATCATTTTGGTTTCTGAGCACTTCCTTACTTTCAGTCACTAAAAGATGCTCCTTGATCGTCTTCCTTATTTCTGTGTCAGCCTTACGATCAGTCAATCCCCCTCAAATTCCTGATCCTTTATATTGGAAAATAGAATTAGATACAATGATGTGGGTTTTGGCTGTGCTAGTTACTAGTAGGATGACATTGTTTCTAGGTCCTACTAGCTGATAGAGCATGAAAATATATATTATATACACATATTTGTTAATATTTCTATATGTACACATCTGTATCTACATTAAATTAATCATGAGTCCATACTAATGTCTCCAACTCTAATCCTGTACTGTATGCATCATTTGAGCGTTCTGCCCTTGCTTGTCTATAACCTCCCACACCAACAGTGAGAAACATGGCTCCCACCATATGCTACCTAATTACTTAATTACATCAATTCCATTATACATTTATAGCTGTCTCAAAATTTTTAACCCTCACCACTGGGAAAGAACTGTTTACTAGAGTACAGTGCTTATATACTGCTCCTTCTGCCTTCAGTATCATAGACTCCACTAATTTCAAAAGTTGATCAGATTAGCATCTTTGTTTTCTATAAACTTTCATGTGGTTTCTTCGTATATTTATAATAATTATTTTTTTGTTGCATTCTGCATTCCCTCCTGAGATCACCTGACCTCCTAAATGATTTTTTATTTTTTTATTTTTTTAAAAGATTTTATTTGTTTATTTGAGAGAGAGAGAATGAGAGATAGAGAGCATGAGAGGGAAGAGGGTCAGAGGGAGAAGCAGACTCCCTGCTGAGCAGGGAGCCCAATGTGGGACTCGATCCCACGACTCCAGGATCATGACCTGAGCCGAAGGCAGTCGCTTAACCAACTGAGCCACCCAGGCGCCCCTAAATGATTTTTTAGACTTGCATACATTAAAGATCACTATTTGTCATGCAAAGTTCTATTTTTTTGGACAAATGCATAGTGTCATTTATCCATTACAGTTCATGATAGTTTCACTGCCTTCAAAAGTCCCCTGTGTTTTACCTATTAAATCACACTTTTCTAAGCCCTTTACAACCAAGGTTGCATCGACAAGCTATGTAATTTTTTATTTTTTCCTGAATGTCATATAATTCAAATCATACTGTGTGTAGACTTTTCAGAGTAACTTCTTTCATTCAGCAATATACATTTAGGATCGATCTGTATCTTTTTAGCTTGATAGCTCATTTCTTTTTACTGCTGAATAAAATTCCATTGTATGGATTTTTCCCTGGCTTGTTTACATCCTGCTTTGTTTTTACTCACCTGTTGAATGACGTCTTGGTTGCTTCCATTTTCAGCTATTATAAATAAATCTGTTGAGAACATTCATATACAGATTTATGTTTGGATATACATTTTCCAATCAGTTGGGTACTTACCTAGGAGTGCAATTGCTAGATTATATGGTAAGCTTATATTTAGCTTTGTAAAAAAACGAATAAACTGTCTTCCAAATGACTGTATCATTCCACCTGTAATGAATGAAACCTCCTCTTGGTCTGCATCCTTGACACTGTCAGTTTTTGATTTTAGCTATTTTCCTAGGATGTGGAGTGGCAATTCATTGTGGGTTTTTTTTTCCATTGTTGTTTTTATTTGAAATCACCTAATGAGCTCAGCTTCTTTTCACATACTTTTGAAAAATCATGTTTGTCTCTTTAGTGAGGTGTCTGTTTAATTCTCTGCTTATTATTTTAATTGGATTTTTATTTTCTTATTATGGATTTTTAAGAGTTCTTTGTATATTTTGAATACAATTCTTTTATCAGACATGGTTTTGCATAAAGTTTCTTCCAGTCTATGGCTTGTGAATTTTAGTTTTCTAATACTGCTATAACAAATTACACAAACTGGGTGAATTAAATAATACAAATTTATTCTCATTGTTCTAGAGATCAGAAGTTATATAAACATGGTGTTGCAGACTATGTTCCTTCTAGAGACTTTAGGGAGAAGCCATTTCTTTCTTTTTTCTAGTTTCCAGAGACTACCTGCTTTCCTTGGCTCAGGGCTCCATCCTCCGTCTTCAAAGCCAGTAGCATAGTTCTTTACTTTCTCTCCGACTCTGATTCTTCTTCCCTCATTTTATAAGGATCCTGTGTTTACACTGGAATCACCCAGATAATTCAGGATAATCTCCCCATCTGAAGATCCTTGATTATATCTGCAAAATCCCTTTTGCCCTATAAGGTAACCTATTCACAAGGTATAGACATCTTTGGAGAGAGGCATTATTTAGTATATCACACTTGTCTTTTGATTCTTTTAGCAGTGTATTTCTCAAAGCAGAAGTTTGAAAACTTTTAATAAAGTTCATTTTACACTTTTTGTTGTTGTTATTGATGGATTGTGCTTCTGGTACGGTGTCTAGAAATTAATGGTCAGGGGTGCCTGGGTGGTTCAGTCGGTTAAGCAGTTGCCTTCAGCTCAGGTCATGATCTCAAGGTCCTGGGAGCAAGCCCCGCCTTGGGCTCCTTGCTTCAATGGGCGTCTCCTTCTCCCTCTCCCTCTGCCCCTCCCCCTGCTCATGCTCTCTGTTTCTCTCTCAAATAAATAAAATCTTTAAAAAAAATAATAAAAATAAATGGTTAAACCAAAGATCAGCTACCTAGATTTTCTCCTTTATTTTCTTGTATAAGCTCTATAAGTTTGCATTTTCCATGTAGGTTTATGATCTATTTTGACTTAATATTTATGAAAAGTGTAAAGTTTGTGTCAAGGTTCATTATTTTGCATAGATATTTCCTTAAAATATCACAAATTGAATAGCTTAAGACAGCTCAGATTATTTTCTTTCAGTTCTTGCAACTGGAAATCCAAAATGGGTTTTGGGGTCTGTTACTTCTAGAGTCTCTAGAGAGAATCTTTCTCCATATCTTTTGAGCTTTTAGAGGCCACCTGAATTCATTGGCTCATGGGCACTTCCTTCATCTTCAAAGCAACAGCAAACATTCAAATCTTCTGTTGTTAACTCTGTTTCTCTGATCATCTCTCTTGCTTCTCTCTTATAAAAGACTCCTGTGATTACTTGGCCTCATCTGTATAATCCAAGATAATCTCTCCTTGTCAAGATTCTTAATCCATCTGCAAAGTCCTTTTCATCATGTAAGGTGACATATTCACAGCATCTGGGATTTGAATGTCAACATCTTGAGGAAGGGGAAGCATTATTTTATCTACCATCATACAGACATTACATTGTATAACATTGTTGTTGAAAAGACTATATTTAGGGGTACCTAAATGGCTCAATTGGTTAAGTGTCCAACTTTTGATTTTGGCTCAGGTCATGATCTCAGGGTTGTGAGATTGAACCCCACATATGTCTCCATGCTAGGCGTGGAGCCTGCTTAAGAGTCCCTCTCCCTCTGTTCACCATCACACCCACCCCTTTCTCTCTTGGTCAAAAAAAAAAAAAAAAAAACTCTGTTTATTCCATTGAGTTGCCTGTAGTCCTTTCCAAAAATCGGTTGACTATGTTCATGTGAGTCTGTTTCTGGGGTCCCTTTATGCTCTATGTGTCTAGTCTTTCACCAGCACCACATCACCTTGATTACATAACTTGATGGTAGGTCTTCAAATGATGCAGTGTAAGACTTGCAGTTTTATTGCTCTTTAGTATTGCATTGCCTATTCTTGGCTTTTTGTCTTTTGATTTCCTTAGCAGTGTATTTCTCCAAGCAGAAGTTCAAAACCTTAATTTTTATTTTATCATATTTTTCTTTGATGGAGAGTGCTTTTGGCATGGTATCTAACAATTGATGGTCAAACCATTAATGTAAACTTTAAACTTTAAATCTGTCTCCTGGGCGCCTGGGTGGCTCAGTTGGTTAAGCGACTGCCTTCAGCTCAGGTCATGATCCTGGAGTTGCGGGATCGAGTCCCACATTGGGCTCCCTGCTCAGCAAGGAGTCTGCTTCTCCCTCTGACCCTCTTCCCTCTCGTGCTTTCTATCTCTCATTCTCTCTCTCTCTCAAATAAATAAATAAAATCTTAAAAAAATTTAAAAAAATAAAATCTGTCTGTTGATGTTTACAAAATAACTTGCTGGAATTTTGTTTGAGGCTGTATTGAAACTAAGTATCAGGTAGGAATAATTGACATCCTAGCAAATTAAATGTTCATCTATGAATATAACTAATTTCTCAACTTATTTAGATATTATCTGAAATTTTTCACCAGAGTTTTGTGGCTTGGATGTTAGATCCTGTAAATATATTTTAGATTTATATTGGGTTTTCATTTTTTGGTACTATTGTAATTTCAAATTGTTTTTTTTTTATTTTTTATTGTTATGTTAATCACCATACATTACATCATTAGTTTTTGATGTCGTGTTCCATGATTCATTGTTTGTGTATCCCAAGCTCCATGCAGAACGTGCCCTCTTTATTAACCATCACCAGGCTAACCCATGCTCCCACCCACCTCCCCTCTAGAATCCTCAGTTTGTTTTTCAGAGTCCATCTGAACTCATGGTTCAGATCCCACTCCGATTTCCCCCTCCCTTCATTCTTCCCTTCCTGCTATCTTCTTCTTCTTCTTCTGCTTTTTTTAACATATAATGTATTATTTTTTTCAGAGGTACAGATCTGTGATTCAACAGTCTTGCACACTTCACAGCGCTCACCATAGCACATACCCTCCCCAATGTCTATCACCCAGCCACCCCATCCCTCCCACCCCCCACCAATCCAGCAACCCTCGGTTATTTTACTGAGATTAAGAATTCCTCATATCAGTGAGGTCATATGATACATGTCTTTCTCTGATTGACTTATTTCGCTCAGCATAACGTCCTCCAGTTCCATCCATGTCATTGCAAATTGCAAGATCTCATTCCTTTTGATGGCTGCATAATATTCCATTGGATATATACCACATCTTCTTTATCCATTCATCTATCGATGGACATCTTGGCGCTTTCCACAGTTTGGCTATTGTGGACATTGCTGCTATAAACATCGGGGTGAATGTACACCTTCAGATCCTTATATTTGTATCTTTGTGGTAAATACCCCTCCTCTGATTTTTTTTATGGTGTTTCC
>NW_027397081.1:36474311-36507368 GCF_003265705.2 Callorhinus ursinus
GATAGCTAAACAAAGACCTGAAGTACATGAGAAAGTAAGCCCTGCAACTATCTGAAAAACGCCATAGGAAAGAGCAAGTGGGGAGGCTCTAGAGGAGGAGCTTCCCTGGGTGCCATGTTTGAGAAACATTATACAAGCCCTTTTAGCTAGAATGGAGTGAGGAGGAGGGAAAGAAAAAGAAAGAAGTTCATAGAGGTAACAGGGAAGACAGAACATAAAAAGCCATAAAGACTCCAAGGACTGGACTTCAAGTGCAATTTAAAGCCATTAGGAGGTTTTGATATGATCTGGCTTGTGTTTTTAAAGATTTTATTTACTTATTTATTTTACAGAGAGAGAGCACAAGCAGGGGGAAGAGGAGAGGGAGAGGGGCAAGCAAACTCCACACTCAGCACAGAGCCCAAAGTGGGGCTGTATCCCACAAGCCTGAGATCATCAAGGGTCTCACACCTAACCAACTGAGCCACCCAAGTGCCCCTGTCTTGTATTTTCAAAATGACTGTTTATGCTACTGTGATAAGAATAAAACATAAGGGGGAGCCTGGGTGGCTCAGTTGGTTAAGTGACTGCCTTCAGCTCAGGTCATGATCCTGGAGTCCCTGGATCGAGTCTCGCATCGGGCTCCCTGCTCAGTGGGGAGTCTTCTCCCTCTGACCCTCCCCGCCTCATGTGCTCTCTCTCTCTCTCTCTCTCTCAAATAAATAAATAAATAAAAATCTAAAAAAAAAAAAAAAAAACAATAGGTTGCCTGGGTGGCTCAGTTGGTTAAGCGACTGCCTTCGGCTCAGGTCATGATCCTGGAGTCCCAGGATCGAGTCCCACATCGGGCTCCCTGCTCAGCAGGGAGTCTGCCTCTCCCTCTGACTTTCTTCCCTCTCATGCTCTCTCTCTACCATTCTCTCTCTCTCAATAAATAAATAAAAATCTTTAAAAAAAAAAGAATAAAACATAAGATGTAAAAGGCCATAAGCAGAAAGACCTTTAGGATAGTGATACTCAAAATGCCAGTTAACAGCTAGATAAGAAGTTCGTGCCAAAATATAAAGAAATGTACTGCCTCCTGAATTGAGAAGGTCTTACTAAGGAAAAATGTTGATAGAACTAAATTGTATGTGTAGGGATATTGTTTATTTATATTATGGAATAGATTCTTGATCTCCCTTTGGACGAACAGTCCATTCAATGGCCCCTACTTTGAGAAGCACTGCTTTATGATATTATTGCAATAACCCAAGGAAGAGATGATGGAGTCTTAGACCATGGTAATGGTATAGGAGAAAAGAAATGGCCCTTTACATATAAATATAGATATATAGATAGATATCTGTATCTATCTATATACACCCTCATAGGATTTGTTAATGGATTAACTATGGGGTATAAAACAAAGAAAAAAGTCAAAAAGAATATCAGTTTCTGAGTCTGAGAAACTGGAGTGCTACATTTACTAAGATTGGAAAATACAGGAGATGGGACAAGTTAGGGAAAAAGTTGGGCTTTCAGTTTGGGGCATATTAAGTGTAAATACCCAAAGGAAGATAACAAGTAGGTAGTTAGATATATGATTCCTGAATTCAGGGGCAAGGTCTGGCTAAGTATATACCTGCTTATATACTATCAGCATATATATGGTATTTAAAGCCTAAAAATTAGATGAGATCTCTGAGTGAAGGAGTGATGTCTATTCTATTTATATAGACTATAGTGACATAAGAACTGAGCTCTGGGACACTTTGAAATTGAAAGGTGTAAAAAAAGGACTGACAAACTATGGCCAGTAGGTTAAATCTAGCCCATTTTTGGATGGCCCACAACTGAAAAATATGTTTTATATATTTTAAGGGTTAAAAGAAAAAAAAGAGGTGAACATGCAAAAGAGATCACACCTAGCCCACAAAACCTAATCTATTTACTATGTGACCATTAACAGAAGTAAAGTTGGTGGACCATGGGTCTAGAAGATATAGGAAGATGTGATCAGTGAGAGAGAAAGAAAACCAAGGAAGTATGGAAGTCAAGTGAAGGCTGAGTTACATGGAAAAGGGAATAATACCTGTGTCAAATGCAGATGATAGATCAAGAAAAATGGAAACTTAAAATCGACTATAGGTTTAACAATATGGAGAGCATTAGAGACCTTGACAAGATAGTGTTCAAGGAGTCATGTGAGCCAAATCCTGACTGGGTTAAGAGGGGTTGCAAAAACAAATAGAGACCATTTTTCCAAAGAGCTTTTCTATAGAGAATCTGAGAACTGAAGCAGTTACTGGAGGGGTAAGTGAGTTTAAGATATATCTATCTATCTTATATATTTATTTATAATAAATATACATATTTATTATATATTAAGCTAAATATACATTTAAATACACATTTTTTTCAAACACGGGAGAAATTACAACTTGTTTTTGTGACTATAAGAAAGACCACAGGATCAATGGAAGTTTTAAAACTGCAGTGTCATCAGAGGGTCAAATACTGTAAAGAGTCTCTTAAGTGGGTAAGAGATAATATAATCTAGTGACAAGTAGATGCTTTAGATAGAAGCTTGGGTTGTCCCATCATAGTAACAGGAAAAAGGGGAGAATACACTCTATGGTCACGAAGACTGCCAAGGGGAAGAATGCTGTGGCAGAAGCTTGCAAAAATTACATTCTGATGGATTCTATCTTCTTAGCAAATAGAAGGGTGATCAGCTGAGAATGAGGATGAGAGAAGGAAGGGATGTTGGAAACTTGAAGGAAGAGCAGGTGAAAATATTTGTCCCCAAGACTGAGAGAGTAAATGACTAGGAATTATAAAAAACTAGGCATTTAGCACTGAGGGATAATTTAAAATAACTGGTCATGAATTGCAAATAGAACAGTAATCATCATCTACTGCACAGAAGGAAGAACTGAGTAGGCAGAGAACTTGATTTAACCCGGGTTGGAGTTTTGTCAAGTGCATACAATAAATCAAAAGGGGGCAATTAGTTGAATGTGATGAAAGAGAATGGTTGTAAAAACAGGCCATGGAATCTAAGCTGAATAAGAAAGAAACATAGGCATGAAACACATAAAAATTCACTGAGTTGGATACATATGATTTATGCGTTTTTTTCTGTGTACATTATACCTTAGTACCCAAGCTTACCTAAACTAGAAAGAATGAAAGAAAGAAGAGAGAGAGGGGTGAAGAGAGGGAGGGAGGCAGGGAGGGAAAGGAAGGGAGGAAGGGAGATATATCCAACAGGATAAAATATAACTGAAAAAAGAAAACATCAAAGGTAGGCATACTCTTTAGGAGGTTATTAAAGATAAATCAAGTGAGAGATATAGGGGCAATGAGAAGGAGGGATATGTTCTAATGGAGACTCTGAAAACTTAAGACTAGAAAGACTAGTTTCAGCAAGAGATTGAACAGAGAATGTCTTAGCTCATTCTAGAAATTGTATATATCATACAGTCAGCAAAGGTGTTCATATTAGCATTCACATCAGTGAATTTGAACTAATGGAATGGAATCAAATCATATTTCTTATGTTTGCAGGAAATAACACAAAGAATCAGAATTCAGAATAATCATAGCAAGAGAGACAAATTTTTAAAAATTTTTTTATTGTTATGTTAATCACCATACATTATATCATTAGATCTTGATATAGTGTTCCATGATTCATTGTTTGTGCATAACACCCAGTGCTCCACGCAGACTGTGCCCTCTTTAATACCCATCAGCAGGCTAACCCATCCCCCCACCCTCCTCCCCTCTAGAACCCTCAGTTTGTTTTTCAGAGTCCATCGTCTCTCATGGTTTGTCTCCCCCTCCGACTTACTCCCCTTCATTCTTCCCCTCCTGTTATCTTCTTTTTCTTTTTTCTTAACATATGTTGCATTATTTGTTTCAGAAGTACAGATCTGTGATTCAACAGTCTTACACAATTCACAGCACTCACCATAGCACATACCCTACCCAATGTCTATCACCCAGCCACCCCATCCCTCCCACTCCCCACCACTCTAGCAACACTGTTTGTTTCCTGAGATTAAGAATTCCTCATATCAGTGAGATCATATGATACATGTCTTTCTCTGGTTGACTTATTTCACTCAGCATAACACCCTCCAGTTCCATCCACGTCGTTGCAAATGGCAAGATCTCATTCCTTTTGATGGCTGCATAATATTCCATTGTGTATATATACCACCTCTTCTTTATCCATTCATCTGTCGATGGACATCTTGGCTCTTTCCACAGTTTGGCTATTGTGGACATTGCTGCTATAAACATTGGGGTGCACGTTCCCCTTCAGGTCCCTATATTTGTATCTTTGGGATAAATACCCAGTAGTGCAATTGCTGGATCGAATGGTAGCTCTAATTTCAACTGTTTGAGGAACCTCCATACTGTTTTCCAGAGGGGTTGCACCAGCTTGCATTCCCACCAACAGTGTAGAAGGGTTCCCCTTTCTCCACATCCCCGCCAACATCTGTCGTTCCCTGACTTGTTAATTTTAGCCATTCTGACGGGTGTGAGGTGCTATCTCATTGAGGTTTTGATTTGGATTTCCCTGATGCCGAGCGATGTTGAGCACTTTTTCATATGCCTGTTGGCAATTTGGATGTCTTCTTTGGAGAAATGTCTGTTCATGTCTTCTGCCCATTTCTTGATTGGATTATTTGTTCTTTGGGTGTTGAGTTTGATAAGTTCTTTATAGATTTTGGATACTAGCCCTTTATCTGATATGTCATTTGCAAATATTTTCTCCCATTCTGTCGGTTGTCTTTTGGTTTTGTGGACTGTTTCTTTTGCTGTGCAAAAGCTTTTTATCTTGATGAAATCCCAATAGTTCATTTTTGCCCGGGCTTCCCGTGCCTTTGGCGATGTTTCTAGGAAGAAGTTGCTGCGGCTAAGGTCGAAAAGGTTGCTACCTGTGTTCTCCTTTAGGATTTTGATGGACTCCTGTCTCACGTTTAGGTCTTTCAACCATTTGGAGTCTATTTTTGTGTGTGGTGTAAGGAAATGGTCCAGTTTCATTCTTCTGCATGTGGCTGTCCAATTTTCCCAACACCATTTGTTGAAGAGACTGTCTTTTTGCCATTGGACATTCTTTCCTGCTTTGTCAAAAATAATTTGACCATAGAGTTGAGGGTCCATTTCTGGGCTCTCGATTCTGTTCCATTGATCTATGTGTCTGTTTTTGTGCCAGTACCAAACTGACTTGATGATGACAGCTTTGTAATAGAGCTGGAAGTCCGGAATTGTGATGCCGCCAACTTTGCTTTTCTTTCTCAACATTCCTCTGGCTATTCGGGGTCTCTTCTGGTTCCATACAAATTTTAGGATTATTGGTTCCATTTCTTTGAAAAAAGTGGATGGTATTTTGATGGGGATTGCATTGAATGTGTAGATTGCTCTAGGTAGCACTGACATCTTCACAATGTTTGTTCTTCCAATCCATGAGCATGGAACGTTTTTCCATTTCTTTGTTTCTTCTTCAATTTCTTTCATGAGTATTTTATAGTTTTCTGAGTACAGATCCTTTACCTCTTTGGTTAAATTTATTCCTAGGTATCTTATGGTTTTGGGTGCAATTGTAAATGGGATCGACTCCTTGATTTGTCTCTCTTCTGTCTTGTTGGTGTATAGGAATGCCACTGATTTCTGTGCATTGATTTTATATCCTGCTACTTTACTGAATTCCTGCATGAGTTCTAGCAGTTTTGGGGTGGAGTCTTTTGGGTTTTCCACATACAGTATCATATCATCTGAAAGAGTGAGAGTTTGACTTCCTCTTTGCTGATTTGGATGCCTTTGATTTCTTTTTGGTGTCTGATTGCTGTGGCTAGGACTTCTAATACTCTGTTGAATAGCAGTGGTGAGAGTGGACATCCCTGCCGTGTTCCTGACCTTAGGGGAAAAGCTCTCAGCTTTTCCCCATTGAGAATGATATTCGCTGTAGGCTTTTCATAGATGGCTTTTATGATATTGAGGTATGTACCTTCTATCCCTATACTCTGAAGAGTTTTGATCAAGAAAGGAACAGATGAACTGTACTTTGTCAAATGCTTTTTCTGCGTCTATTGAAAGGATCATATGATTCTTGTTCTTTCTTTTGTTAATGTATTGTATCACGTTGATTGATTTGTGGATGTTGAACCAGCCTAGCAGCCCAGGGATAAATCCCACTTGCTCGTGGTGAATAATCCTTTTAATGTACTGTTGGATCCTATTGGCTAGGAGTTTGGTGAGAATTTTTGCATCCGTGTTCATCAGGGATATTGGTCTGTAATTCTCCTTTTTGATGGGGTCTTTGTCTGGTTTGGGATCAAGGTAATGGTGGCCTCATGAAACGAGTTTGGAAGTTTTCGTTCCATTTCTATTTTTTGGAACAGTTTCAGGAGAATAGGTATTAATTCTTTAAATGTCTGATAGAATTCCCCTGGGAAGCCATCTGGCCCTGGGCTTTTGTTTGTTGGGAGATTTTTGATGACTGCTTCAATTTCCTTAGTGGTTATAGGTCTGTTCAGGTTTTCTATTTCTTCCTTGTTCAATTTTGGTAGTGATACATGTCTAGGAATGCACCCATTTCTTCCAGGTTATCTAATTTGCTGGCATAGACTTGCTCATAATATGTTCTTATAATTCTTTGTATTTCTTTGCTGTTGGTTGTGATCTCTCCTCTTTCATTCATGATTTTGTTGATTTGGGTCATTTCTCTTTTCTTTTGGATAAGTCTGGCCAGGGGTTTATCAATCTTGGTAATTCTTTCAAAGAACAAGCTCCTAGTTTCGTTGATCTGTTCTACTGTTCTTTTGGTTTCTAGTTCATTGATTTCTGCTCTAATCTTTATGATTTCTCTTCTCCTGCTGGGTTTAGGCTTTAATTGCAGTTCTTTCTCCAGCTCCTTTAGGTGTAGGGTTAGGTTGTGTATTTGAGACCTTTCTTGTTTCTTGAGAAACACTTGTATTGCTATAGACTTTCCTCTCAGGACTGCCTTTGCTGTATCCCAAAGATTTTGGACAGTTGTGTTTTCATTATCATTGGTTTCCATGAATTTTTTTAATTCTTCTTTAATTTCCTGGTTGACCCATTCATTCTTTAGTAGGATGCTCTTTAGCCTCCATGGATTTCAGTTCTTTCCAACCTTCCTCTTGTGATTGAGTTCTAGTTTCAAAGCACTGTGGTCTGAAAATATGCAGGGAATAATCCCAATCTTTTGGTACCGGTTGAGACCAGATTTGTGACCTAAGATGTGATCAATTCTGGAAAATGTTCCATGGGCACTAGAGAAGAATGTGTATTTCGTTGCTTTGGGATGGAATGTTCTGAATATATCTGTGAAGTCCATTTGGTCCAGTGTGTCATTTAAAGTCTTTATGTCCCTGTTGATCTTTTGCTTAGATGATCTGTCCATTTCAGTGAGGGGGGTGTTAAAGTCCTCCACTATTATTGTATTGTTGTCAATGTGTTTCTTTGCTTTTGTTATTAATTGCCTTATATAATTGGCTGCTCCCATGTTCGGGGCATAGATATTTACAATTGTTAGATCTTCTTGTTGGATAGACCCTTTAAGTAGGATATAGTGTCCTTCCTCATCACTTATTACAGCCTTTGGTAAAAATCTAATTTGTGTGATATAAGGATTGCCACCCCAGCTTTCTTTTAGTGTCCATTAGCATGGTAAATGGTTTTCCATCCCCTCACTTTCAATCTGGGTGTGTCTTTGGGTCTAAAATGAGTCTCTTGCAGACAGTATATTGATGGGTCTTGTTTTTTAATCCAATCTGATAGCCTGTGTCTTTTGACTGGGGCATTGAGCCCATTTACATTCAGGGTAACTATTGAAAGGTATGAATTTAGTGCCATTGTATTGCCTGTAAAGTGACTGTTACTGTATATCGTCTCTGTTCCTTTCTGATCTTTTCTGCTTTTAGGCTCTCTCTTTGCTTAGAGGACCCCTTTCAATATTTCTTGGACGGCTGTTTTCATGTTTGCAAATGCCTTTAGTTTTTGTTTGTCCTGGAAACTTTTTATCTCTCCTTCAATTTTCAGTGATAGCCTAGCTGGATATAGTATTCTTGGCTGCATATTTTTTCATTTAGTGCTCTGAAGATCTCATGCCAGTCCTTTCTGGCCTGCCAGGTCTCTGTGGATAGGTCTGTTGCCAATCTAATATTTCTACCATTGTAGGTTACATATCTCTTCTCCCGAGCTGCTTTCAAGATTTTCTCTTTGTCTCTGAGACTCGTAAGTTTTACTATTAGATGTCGGGGTGTTGACCTATTTTTATTGATTTTAAGAGGAGTTCTCTGTGCCTCCTGGATTTTGATGCCTGTTTCCTTCCTCACATTAGGGAAGTTCTCTGCTATTATTTGCTCCAATACACCTTCTGCCTCTCTCTCTCTTTCTTCTTCTGGGATCCCAATTATTCTAATGTTGTTTCATCTTATCGTATCATTTATCTCTCAAATTCTGCCCTCCTGATCCTGTAGTTGTTTCTCTCTCTTTTTCTCAGCCTCTTTATTTTCCATCATTTGGTCTTCTATATCGCTGATTCTCTCTTCTGCCTCATTTATCCTAGCATTTAGTGCCCCCATTTTTTATTGCACCTCATTAATAGCCTTTTTGATTTTGACTTGGTTAGATTTTAGTTCTTTTATTTCTCCAGAAAGGGTTTCTCTAACAATTTCCACGCTTTTTTCAAGCCCAGCTAGTATCTTTAAAGTCATGATTCTGAACTCTAGGTCTGACATCGTACTAATGTCCATATTGAGTAGGTCCCTGGCTGACGGTACTATCTCTTGTTCTTTTTGCTGAGGTGATTTTTTTGTCTTGTCATTTTGTCCAGAAGAGAATAGATGAATAAGAGAACAAAAGGCTAACAGGTTAACAACATCCCCAGCAAATATACTCTATTCAAATCAGAAAGACCTGAAACCAGGGGAAAAGAAAGGGAAAGAAAGAAAAAAGAAAGAGAAAAGAAAGAAAAAAAACAAAAAACAAAAAGAAAAAGATAAAAACAAAAACAGAACAATACAAAAAAAAGCAGAATTTGATCAAATATGATCAGTCTAGTGCATAGATCAGTGCCACACACTAGATTTTGGGCGTTTTGGTCTGTTAGAAAAAAGTGCCTCCTAAAATTTTAAAGGAAGAAAGACTTATATATGTACAAAATAAGGGTTGATACAATGAAGGGATGGAAGATGACTGTAAAGATGAAAATTATAAAAGATTTTATAAAAGGAATTGATAAGATAAGAAGTTGTTTGAAAAAAGAAAGAAGATTTAAATAAAAAAGAAAAACAAAAAAAAAAGGGAGAGAATGTGATCAGGCAGGAGACTAGAACAGAGCCATACACTAGTGATTTAGGGTATATTTGATCTGTTAGAAGAAACTGTATCTTAAAATTCTAAGGAGAGAACAACTTATATATATATATGCCAAAAATAAGGGTAACTACTATGAAGGGATAAAATATGACTCTAAAAATGAAAAATAAAAATTTTTTTTTAAAAAAGGGGATTGATAAGATGTTGGTTGAAAAAGGGAAAAAGAAAAATTTAAAGAATAGTTAAAAAATTAACTTTGAAAACTAATGAATCATGGTAAAAAAAAAAAAGCCATGAATTCTGTGTGCAGTATTCCCCTAGCGCCAGAGTTCTCCCATTCTCCTTGATCAGTAAACTTGGTCTTGGCTTGCTGGCTGTTCCTGCTGATCTTCTGGGGGAGGGGCCTTTTGCCGTGGTTCCCAAATGTCTTTGCCGGAGGTGGAATTGCCCCACCCTTGTTGGTCCGGGCTAAGTAAGCTGCTCGGGTTTCCTCTCAGGAGCTTTTGTTCCCTGCAAGCTCTGGTACAGCGTTGGAGGACCAGGGTAAAAATGGTGGCCTCCCAATCTCCATTCGGAGGATCTGAGAACTTGGGGCCCCGCTCCTCAGTGTACCCCCAGAGAAAAGCAGTCACTCCTGTCTCCCTGGTCTCCAGCCGCACTGCGCGCTCACCTGGCCTGTGACCAAGTGTTTCTATCTCTGGCACCCGACCCTGTGTGGAATCTCCAAAGGCAGCAGATCCCTGCGGTGCGCGTTTGCTCCGCTCCTCCCGGTGGAGACCGGGGAGTCTCCCCGGATCTGCCACTTGTTGGGTCCCTGCTGGAGGAGCAGTGACCCGACTGGGCCACAGATCACAGTTTATGGCAACCCCGAGCTGAGAGCCCACACCTCGCTCCGTCTCTGCAGCCGGCTTCCCCGCTCCGATACCTGGGAGCTCTGCCGCACTCAGGCACCCCCGGTCTTTCTGTGACCCCGAGGGTCCTGAGACCACACTGTCCCACAAGGGTTCCACCCCCAGCTTAGCCACTGGAGCGACATCCCTCAGCTGAGCCGACTTCCAAAAGTTCTGATTTTGTGCTCCGCGGCTCTATCACTTGCCAGAAGTGGCCGATGGAGGCCCCCTCCCCCGCCATCTATCCTCCCGAATATCGCCTTGGATTCACTGCTCCACACGTCCTACCTTCCAGTAAGTGGTCGCTTCTCTGTTCAGAGAGTTGTTGCTACTCTCCTCTTTGATCTCCTGTTGAGTTCGTAGGTGTTCAGAATGGTTTGATCCCTATTCAGTTGAATTCCTGAGACCAGACGAAATCCAGGTCTCCTACTCCTCTGCCATCTTGCTCCCTAACTCAAGAGAGACAAATTTTAAAACAAACAGCAAATTCAATTAAACTAACAACCCTTGGGAAGAAAATCCAAGGATGCAAGTTAAAAGGAAGGAAAAAATGATTTTATGAATATATGGTGAAAATGGGTCTTAGGCCCAAAGTAGATGATATATCTGTGGACCAAGTAATGTATAAATCTAAGAACACATAAAATCCAAAGAAAATCTGCATCTTCTGATTCAGTATGGTCTGGTGTTCAATATGTGGCAGTAAAATGGGAAGGAATGGTAAGTTATACCTTATACCTGCAATACATATGACAGTACAGAGACTATGATAAAGATATAGGCCTTCTTGGTACCACACCAAATAATGCAGAGGGAACAATTATGAATTCAAAGTTGGCTGAGGTCATGAGCAAAAGCTAAAGAAGCTAACTTGTTCTTCCAATAATTTTTTAAAGTATTACTGAATATTGATTATTAAATATAGGACAGGTTCTTCTCAGCCTGTGTTAAATTCTCTTACCCCTTCTAAAGATAGGAAAGAAATAAATTTGATCTTCAGTTTGTAGAATTATAAATGTCAGAATATGGAGAGAAGATAGAAGCAATGTCCTGATGGAATAAGGGCTGCCCTTCTCCTTGCTTCTCTCTACTTCAGCTTTTAATAGATACCATTTCCTCCGCCTAGAAATGAAAGTGAAGGCCTATTGCATCACCAGGAGGCCAAAAGGCAGTTCCTCCTGTGCTAGTCAGGTTCAGTCTGTTCCAGACACAATGGCACCAGCTGCTATCCACAGGGAGTTTTATTATATGGGGCCTCATTTCCTTGCCTGCAAAGCAGTGCTGAGCCCCTCCTGCCAGGATAGACTTCTTCCTGCTGCTGTTTCTCAGCTTTGAGCATCATTACATTACTTTACACTGCTTCCATGTGGATTTTGAGCTTTTCCTCTTCCTGTTTCCTGTCTTGCTGTGTCTTCACACATCTCTTTGGACACTTAGGACATCAACAGCACCACTGAGAGGGGTGTGATGAAGCTGCCTAGGAAGAGCTATATCTAGCACTTGTCAAGTGGAAAACTCCATCCTGCCTAGAATGTGAATAATATCATGCATTCATACATCTTTTCTAGGATTAATCAAATAAAACTTGAAGCAGACACAAAAACTACCTCATCTGGGAAAACTGCAATCCAAATTTCCTAAAGTCAAAGATGTCTCCTGGACTCTTGTGAGACTGAAGTTGGAAATCATAGAGACAATTGTCCCACTTCCACTTGTTTTCTGTTTGTCCTGAGTCATTTTCCACAATAGGCTCATTGAATTATTCACTTCAGATCATTTCCCTTCTTATCTGAGTAATTTTCTATGAGAGAGACTAATGGGGAATCCATGGGACATGATGGTCTTTGTATTTCTTGACATTATTCTCAAAGGTTGGGATGCTCCTTTGCAATACACCCCTGATTAAATGCTAACCCACCTAAAATCTAACTTCCAAATACTCTAGAAGGGAATCTTTTCTAATTCCTAGTGATTTTTCTAAATTTTCACCTCTCTTTATCCCTGCAACCATCCCTCTAGTCTATTCCCCTGGCTTTTTAACTAAAAAGGTAACTAAAAAGATGGAGCAATGTTTTAGGTATTTATTGATATTTGCATGTAAATGGTTAAGTGAGTTTATAGATTACATTCTCTGGTTTAAACCAAATCTTATAAAAAGTAGTTCATGGAAATGAACCAACGATTGAAAATAATATTCATAAAGCATCACAGAAAACTAAGAGGACACAATAACAAGCTCTTTATCAAAGGAGAAACAATGGTGATTTCATCATATCTGAAAGAAGTTAGCAAAAACAATCAAATCGTCAAGAAGACTACTTGAAATGTTGATTTACTCTTACTGTTTTTAATAATGAACTCTACAGTGTGCCATTAGATATCAACTAATCCTTGTGAATCATATGTGTTACATAGATAAATACACACATATGGAATTTTTATTGTTAGAGGTAATGTGCAAAAAATGTGTAGAGATCTTTGTAGTATGAGTTTGTTAGACACCATAAGATATAGATGGAATTATCTCTGCTCTCAAACTTTTTTGATATTGATCAGAATGCTTTCTGATTCCACTTGGAATATTTTTTCCTTTCAGGCTCCCTGGTATGATGCTCATTCCTTAATAACTGTCCTGTCTTTGTTAGACAGCCCTACCACCAATCCTCTGCCAAGGCTAATGACTAGCTATATCAGTCTACTTTCCAGCTATCTCATTCCACCGGTATGAATGGAAGTCATCCCCAAGCCTGCCAATGAGTTTTCCTCCTACATCTACTTTTCTCAAATGTACATGCCAAATTTCCCAAGTTGCTGTTCTCTTAGTCTAGCCTATCTAACTAAATTCCTCAAGCCTCTGTTCCAACATTCTATAATTTAGCTGACATTTATAAGATATAATGACTGGAAGATGATAAAGAGCATCTCCATTCTAGATATTAACTCTACAAAAGGAAATGCTAGAATGGGGACTGAATGAGTCTTTTATTGATTCTTCTTTTCAGTTGATTGATTACATTTTTTACCTCATCAAGTGCTGTAACTGAAAACATTAACTTTTAAATGGGTCAGACTAAAATGTATATTTTAAAATTCAAAATATATCTGTCAAATTTCTATGTGCTTGTTAAATATTCTCCTTTTCTGTCATTGTCATTATTTAGTTTTAAGTACTCTGCATGATGAAGCTTCTACAATAATGAAAATATTTTTTTTTATTTTGTAAAACCCTAAAATATTTATTATCCCCATATTCCCCTTTTCTTTTAGTGACAGTGTTTGAGTCCATCTGATAGTCCATTAAATAATCCCTACTGGTTTAGCTTTTGAATTTAACTTCAAATAAAATAGTTATAAAATATACCTCAGAGCTAATTTTGATTTTTCATAAACAAATGAATGTGAAATTAGCATTGGGTCAGCAGTGAAGACATCCTCTGCATTTTTTCACTGAGAAGCTCAGTAATAAAATATAGTCTAAATGCACTAATTTACATTAGAGTATAATATAGTAATTTCCTAGTTTAATGGGATCCTTCATGTAGATACATTTTGTTTGTGACCTTGATCCACTCATGGCAAAATCAGACTTTCCTCCAAAACCAGTTTTTCCCTGAAGTAGTTCTAGTTGTATTAGAGAAGAACGATGATGAACTGTAAATGACATAGTCCTGAACACTTGGGAAAAATACCCTCAGAAATTCCTGAAAGGAGTCTTTAAAAGTTTTGCTAAATTTTCTTTGTAAATAAGAGATGAATAAAAGATGTTTTCCTTTGTAAATATCGGAAATATGTTATAATTCAGTAATACATTTATAATATTCTTTATCACACACCAAAAAGCTGACAAGTGCAGTTTGACTCCCACCCCAGTCCATTTTCCACAAAGGACAAGATTGTTGAATTATGCTCCTTTTTTAAGCCATAAACTCTTAGATTTCAATTTAGGCACAATTAGGAATGTTATAAAAGATTTTTATGATCTTTTTCTCCCAGTCTCAGAGCCAATTATTGTGTTCTTTGTATATGCAGCAAATTATTCAAGTATTAGTCATTTCCCTTGTTATTAGCTTCTTGCTCAAATTGTGTTAAAATAAATTGTGGCCACATTTGCGGTTAGAGTATTTACATTTGTTTTTCATAATGCAGCTACAAGTAGTCAAACTAAAGTGCTTAATTGGGTGGCAGTACAATGGTGGAGTCTTATTCTGAGAGGCGGTGGGTCCTAGGTCTGAAGTCAAAAGTATTCATGGTCAGGTATGAATGGAGCAAAAAGTTCCTTTAGGGCAACAGCTGGAGACATAAGAGAAAAAGTTGCTAACTCAGATTTTAGATTGTCTTAAATGCCAAAGACATGTATACCAAAGGGCATGGGGTTATTGATGTTGTCCATTGTTGCAGCCTGGGTGAGCTTCTGTAATGTTGATTTTTCTAGGAACAGTGGTCAAATTTGACTTGCAGTTTGGGGGATGTATCACCCAAAAAATTCATTATTAACTTAAAGGGAAGTCAGAAAGGAAACATTTACTGAGGGAGATGATAAATTTGTTTTAAATGTGTGTTTGCAGTGGCAATACGACGTGCAAAGAGGGTTATCAAACAGGCACTTGTGGGAGCTGGAAAAGACTAAAAAGATAGCAATAGCCTCTTCTGTCATGATTTTTAGTACACAAAACACAAAACTGTAAAGTAGGAAAATGCGTTTGTGCACAGCTTCAAGTCTGCTTTAAGCCTTTCAGTAAATGCCTGAGTTAGGTTTATGATGTTCTCTAATCCATTTACTCCTTGATTCAAAAAGCATTTATTGATCACATGTTTTATATCAGGGATGAGAAAGGTAAAGAAAAAATATATTTAAGCTCTTCCAGAGGTAAAACCAACAATTTTGTTAGAGTGGACTATAGGAAAAACTTTCCCAAAAAAGCCCAGGTTTCTTAATGTATAGATAAAAATGTAGGTGACAGAAAAAAAAAAGCATTGAGAAATTAGGATTTCAGTCCTGGGGACAAACAATTCAGAGCTATTCCTCCAATACTATGATACCCTGAATGGAGCTGTTATCCCAGAGACTAAAGAATTTTCATCAAATCAAAATAAAATTACTCCACTCAAGGTCATTCATTCATTCATCCATTCAACAAATATTTATTTCATGTCCATTTGTGCCAGGTACTGTGCTAGGTGCTGCAAGATATGCTCTTTCCCCTCAGTGGTGTTTACAGTGTTACATTTTCACCTGTAACAGATTGAACCATCTCTTAAGAGCACATCCAGACCCGGAACACTGCCTGGTAGTCCTGATTATCTGTTTTCATTCCCATTACCTTCACCATTATTTAGATATGTCAACATCCTTTTAGTTAATAATTGTATAAGTCCCTCTGAGACTAGGATTCAAAATACCCATTTAAAACACTTGAGATGGATGAGTATACTCTGCCTAATATGTTTCTTAGAAATAGGAAGACACTATAAATTGTATACCATTAATTTGTTATTAAGATTTTTTTCTCAGTAACACCTCATACACAGGTAACATAACCTGAAAATTTTCTGTTTAAAGAAGATGTAGTTTCTAATCTTTCAAAATATTAAGAAGGTAAGGACCTTGCAAAACATGAAGTTTAACTGCAAGGAGTTTTGTTTTCTACCAAAATTGACAGGAATGTACATTCAGGTTTTTAAATGAAGCATCTTTCTTATAAGAGGGCTTTTTTCCTTCCTGAAAACTCACTTACATGTTAGTATTAACTGAGGGCAAATGTCCACTGACATTTTGGGCTACAGCTTCTCTGTTTTTAGATTTGACCTAAAAATAACCAAAGAAATGCAGGAAAATAAATTTTGCATGTCTGTATGGAAAAGATCATCCTGTTCAAGGAAAAAAGACCATTGAGTAAATGGCTTTATCTTTTAGTTGATTAAATTCCCACCTGTTTTGATGTGGTGTACCCTTTATAAAGGTTAGAACTTCCATCTGCCTATCCCTTCATTGGAGAGCCGGGAAAATCTCAACTGCAGATGTGGCAGTCCCAGGGCAAAATGAGGGTAAGCTAAAGCTGCTTCCCTTCCAGTCAAACAAAAAGACAGCATTTTCTTTTAAAAAGCCTTTTTTTCCAGCCAGTCTTTTACAAGCAGCTCACTGGTTCCACAAATAAAAAGCAGCATTCTCTATAGACCGGGCTTTCCCGTAGGTGACCTTGTGAGAACATTTCACAACACCCCATTCCCTGATTTATGCATCTCTCAAGACCAGTCAAGATCCCTTCTCTTTACCTTCCATTTAAGTTTTACAAAATTTAAAGGTGAGAAAATAATATTTAAATGACATCTGGATCATATCACTGAAATATATTTTTTTTTAATTTTCAAACTTTAGAAACTGATTAAGTTGATCACAACTCTATAATTAGAGAAAGTATACCTTTAAATTCCAAGAGCAGAGAAGTACAATTTGGTCTAGAATTGTGAAATGACTAAGCCAGACCATGTGGCTTGCAGATCTAGCTTAGGCTCCTTTTTTTCTAAGGAGAACGATGAGATGAGGTTGATGTTAAGTAGAACTAATCATTATCTTAACATACAGGGAAGAAACACATGAATGACTTACATCAAAAAAAATTATAAGAATGGCATAAATCAGTTATAAGCTATATGAAATTAGAGATGGTGCATATTTATGCTCTGCAGTGGCCAACACAATAATAGGGACCACAATAGTGGTTGTATAATAAATGTTAATGAAAAAGCAAGAAAAGAGAGAGGAAGGGATTATAAATTCCCTTGTAGTCTGGTGGAAATAAAAGACACCACCAGATAAAGGACCATAGATAACTATGCAGCAATGCCTATAAATTAGAGCAGCTATCCTTTGGCAAGACACATAAACACCAGAAGCTAGTATTCTAAAAATATAGATACACAAGATATTCCTGTGGTCGTGAGTGCACTTGCAGTCAAAAATAAGAAATTTCCTATAGTTTAGACCAGTAGTTTGCAATTGTTTCCTTTGTTTTCAAAAAATGTCTAACAGGAAAAATGACCCCACAATCTGGGAGGACCAAACTTAATATTTTTTTTAGTTTATCAATTTCTTTTTACTTATTTTAATTTTTTATTATGTTATGCTAATCACCATACATTACATCATTAGTTTTTGATGTAGTGTTCCATGATTCATTATTTGCGTATAACACCCAGTGCTCATAGAGGTTAGAATGGGAGGGATGTGCTTTTGAAAAAGAGCCACAGAGGGGAGGGGGGTGGGGGGATGGGTTAGCCTGGTGATGGGTATTAAAGAGGGCACTTTCTGCGTATGGTGATTAACATAACAATAAAAAATTTAAAGAAAAAGAGCCACAGAGAAGTAACTGGCATCTTCATCCAGTAGTCTTGATAGTCTCACTGAAGTGATGTTGGTCACTTGAAAAAAATAGAGAATTTAAAGAAATTATATCCAAATCAATTTATTTGAAATCAATTAAATGAACAAAATATTTCTAGACATCAATGGGCCGGATGAAGTTAAATAGCATCAATATGTAGATTCATTTAAAAAATATGGCTTTGGGACACCTGGGTGGCTCGGTCAGTTAAACGTCTGCCTTGGGCTCAGGTCATGATCCTGGGGTCCTGGGATCAAGCCCCACATTGGGCTCCCTGCTCAGCGGGGAGCCTGCTTCTCCCTCTGCCTCTTCCTGCCACTATCCCTGTTTGTGCGCTCTTTCTCTCTCTCTCTCTCTCTCTCTGACAAATAAAAATTTTTAAAAATAAAAAATATGGTTTTTCCAAAGATATATAAGCTAAGAAACATAGGCTAAAAGAAAGATGACCGTAGGACTGAGGAATTTCTAGGCATAGAAGAGTACAGGGGATTTAATGGTACTTGTTAGCAAGCACATTATGAAGATGGCTTACAGTGGAGAGAGATGCAGTTGAATCGAGAAGGAGTAATAAATTCAAACAATAACAAAAAAGTGTTGTGAATGTAAAATATAGCTATTCATTTATGGTGAGTAAGTGGGAGAAGTGAGAGGCATAGAAGTGGTCATAAAAAGAATGATCATAGATCTTAAAGGTTGAGTGACTCTAAGGACCGAAGAATGCATGCACACACATTGTTAGTGCCAACATTTACTAAGGATTTACACAACATGCCAAGCTTTGGGCAATACTTTTAGCAGATAATTTTTCACTTAGTTCTAGTAACGACTGCATTATAAAGATACCCTAAGTAAATCTTACACATGAATAAACTAAGGTTTACGGGGGACAGCTTTCCTAAGGCCATATAGCTAGCAAACCACATTTTCTAATTTAGGTCTCTCTAACTTTAAAATTGATATTTTTTATCACTAAGCTTCATTCCACCCTCTCTGGCAATGATGATGAGTTGCCAAATACGAAGTAGTGGTGAAAGCCCTGAGAATTTTGTATCATTGTGAGATTAAAAGGGTTTAAGGATTATCAGCAAATGCTAAAAGGTTAATGACAGAGGAAGAGTAAGTAAGAAACTATAAAAAGGGGAAGAGGAAAGAGGCAAGAGATGATCCTCCCCCAAAATAGATTCCAGAGGCAAAGGAATGACATTCAAAAGATAATAACTAGGCGGTGTGGCGAAAGAGTGACTCAGAGGGAGACAAAAAAGCAAAGATTAATGTATGGGTTCTAGAAGGCAGGGAGCAAGGGATTTTCATTGGAGAAGTAAATATGATGAAAAGGAAGGAGAAAACTTGGGGATTTCAAAGTATATATTCCCCATAAAAGAGGAGATCCACAGATCCAAGTAAGAAGCAGTGGGATGGAAGCAGATGCACTGAGGAGAGGAGTGAATCTGAGTGGGATGAGGGTGGAATTCTGACCTCAGGACTCAGAGAGACCTATGGAGCCCCCCTTCTCCACTTATCAGTTCTGTGACCTTGTGTCATTTCTCCATCTCTCCTTGCTTCTGTGTCCTCATAGATAAAATGATAATAAGCAATAGTAAAATCCCACAGAGTTGTTGTTTAAATCTGACTCTGATCTCTATCACCACCACATTCTCAGAAAGATGGAGCAATAATATCAGAGCCTATGCCCTCAGCCTTTCAATTACCTGTGTCCCATCACTCCAACTTTAATCCACTTGTTTCCTCTTTCAGCAAGATGATGGTATGTCAAGTTGTCTCTACTTTACTGTATATATGAAATTTTCTAAAATAAAAAGGTGAAAAATATGTAATTTTCTAGAATCCCACAAATCAGCAACATTTTCTGGAAAAGGGTGCCTGGCTCGGATTTCTTCCCTCTAAGAAAAATAAAATCTGATTTTTTTTTTACCTTATAGTTTTCTAAGGAGGGTGGTTTTATAAATGCCCTTGTTAATGTGATTGCTCTCAGTAGATCCTACTATATGAATCATATGAAAGAAAAATGCTGGGGGTGCCAAAAACTTGAAACCAGCTGTCCACTGCTGAGATGCTAAGTAGGCAGGATTGCTAATTCATTATGCTGCCTTTGTCTTTATAGAGGTCACCATTACAGGACAATCCAGAAAGAGGTGATACCTACCAGTGAGTAGTGATTATTCAGTGTCATGGTGTGAAAGATCACACCATGTGAACATGAGCCAAAGGTGCTGATTATAGAGTGGTGTAAAAATAAAATGGGTCAGAGCCAAAAATATCTCAGCAACCTAAAGAATGAGACTATGCTTCACTTTGATGGTTTGCTCTCTTCATTCTTTCAAAAGGAAAAGTCTTTTTTATTTATTCATTCATTGAGTCAGTCCAGGAATCACTTACCGAGTGCCTTGACACGGTTCCGAGTGCTGGAAGCACTGTGCTGAATTACACTGACATGATGACTGATTTTGAAGGAAAAAGAATGTTTATGTTCTAGACATAAAGACAATGTACTGCTATGATTCAAAGGAGCCCAATTAATAATGCTTTTCCTAACCCTCGTTATAAAATAGTAAAGAAGTAGATAAAGAGTAAGGTAGAAGGAGGTCAACATGTCAGCTCTATTCCTGATATCCCTGATAAGTGGGAACAGATGACTTCTAAGAGATGACCCTGCATCCCAGAATTAGGTATGTACCTCTCCAGGCAGAGGTACAGCAAAGAACAGTCACAGGCTTCCCTGGCTGTGTTTCCTAAATGGCCTGCCCCTGAAAAACCTGTAGGCATGGAGCAACAGAACAGAATTCTGGAATTTACTATCTAATGCAAAATTCATTGCCAAAGCAGTCATATCAATTACATTAGTGTCAGCAGGGGAGGAGAGATGCCACTACAATTCATCCTCCCAAACACTTGGTATGATATACTGATCACAGTGTGGTGCAATTGAGCACCCTCCCTGGTACTTTCGCTTTTTGCAATGCGCCTTTGCAGCTCTACTTACCAAGAGTCTGTGTCTCTATTCCTGGAATCTAGGCTGGGCTTGAGATTTACTTCAGCCAAAGGACTATGGCCGAAGTGACGTTGTGCCTTTTCCAAGGCTAGACTTAAAAAGGACTTGCAATGTTTCTGCTTTCTCTTTTAGGAAACCCAAAGCTGGATGAGAGCAAGTTTGAGAATGAGCCCAAGCTAGCCTGCTCAGGATGAGGGATGATGCAGAGCAGAGTGGAATTTGTCCTGATAACATCATCCTGGTACATCCAGTCCCAACCTACTCATAAGCCAATGGCTAACACGTGACAACTTGGGAGAGATCAGCTTAGCTTGAGGCAGATAAGCAGAGTAAATAAGCTAATCACACAAAGACCAGCATTAAGTCACTAATATTTTAAGGCATTTTGTTATACGGTTCACTGCTTGCTTTCTATTGTCATACTTACTTCTTTAATTCATTATAATGTGGTAGTTCTGAAATAGCACACATGTACATGTTCAACAGAATATATAAACAGGAACATCCCATGCCATAACTATTTTGTAACAGCAAAACAAAAAAGAAACAAAAGAACACAAACTAAATGTCAAAAAAAGGAATTAAAAAGTTATAGTATATCGACACCATTAGAATATTACTCATCATTAAAAATGAATACCTACAGATACAAGTATCATCATGAATAAATTTAAGTTAATGTTGTTAAGAGAGCAAGTCACAAAAAATAAAAAATGTAAGACTCCTTTAGTATAAGAACAATAAAACTTAAAAGATACTATTTCAAGATACATACATGTGAGGTAAAAGTATTTTTAAAAAGGCAAGGGGATGATTAACACAAAATTCAGGATATTGGTTACCTCTGGTGGGGTAGGAAGGAGAAAAGATTGGGGTGGAGCATACCAAAGTCTTCAAAGGTCCCGAAAATGAGGTTTATTTTATGGCTTTCATTAACGCTATATCTAGGAGTTAGATTCTTTGTATGTATATTTTATAATAAAGAGTATTTTATTTTATTTATTTTGAGAGAGAACGTGAGCAGGGTGGGGGTGAGCGGGAGGGTGCAGAGAGAGAGAGAGAGAGAATCTTAAGCAGGGTCCATGCCCAGCACAGAGCCCCATGCAGGGCTCCATCTCACCATCCTGAGATCATGACCCAAGCCAAAATCAAGAGTCAGATGCTTAAGCGACTAAAGCACCCAGGCACCCCTTTATTATTATTATTATTATTATTATTGTTATTATTATTAAGGTTAATCCTTATCATTTTTAAAAGTTGCAAAGTAATATTCCATTCTGTATTTTTAAAGGTTTTATTTATTTATTTATTTGAGAGAGAGAGTGCATGTGTGCAAGCGGGGAAAGAGGAGGGACAAGAAGACTCTGCACTGAGTGCAGAGCCCAAAGCGAGGCTCCATCTCATGACACTGAGGTTATGACCTAAGCCAAAATCAAGACTCGGATGCTTAACTGACTGAGCCACCCAAATGCCCCCATAGTAAGTAGCATTTTAAATAAGGTACATCAAAGGGGAGCAAAAATAGGAGTGAGGGAACCAGTTAGAAGACTACTTTTAACAGTCCACACGACATACGGTAGTTTGGCATTGTACATTAATTGTAGGAATGAATAAATGTAGATAAATTAAAGATCTGCCGCTCTACCAGTTGCTGGCTGGGTGACTTTAGACAAGCTACCTAACCTCTCTGCTCCTCATTTTGTCTGTTAAACACAATTAGAGAACTTTATTAATGAGTTCAAAGATACAGAGCTTAGAACGCTCTAGAGCTAGTACACACTAGGCATTCAGTAAAAGTTAGCTATTCCTATTACATAATGAATCATTTGGCGTAGGTTCAAACACCACATTTTAAGAACATTGAGAAGCTGGAGCATAGACAAATAATGATAACAAGATCTCTACAGACCATGTCATTTGAGACAGATTTGAGGAATTGGACTTACTTATTCTAAATCTCTGTAAATTCAGGAATCAATGGCAATTTTTGTGTGATCCTATGAGGTAGAACTATGTATGAGCCAGAATCTGATTCCAAATGAAGAACTTTCAAACAAGAAGAGCTACATATAGTAAACAGTGGAGTGAACTGCTTTATAAACTAATGAGCTTCTTACTACTTGAGGGATTCAAGATAAAACTGAATAAACATTCCCACTATGGCCCTTAGAAACACATTCCATGGTATTTTCTGTCTCTCTTCCAAATGTTATTCAAATTATTTGGTTGGTTCCCAGTCCTTAGTTTTGCATTTCCCATTATTCCAGACCCTAAATGACTAGTCCTATATTCTAGGCTACTGATGGAGGCCCTGTCCCATGCCCAAATTTTATTTATGTGTCTCTCTAAGGCTGTGTCTCATCTTATATCCCTGGAATACTGCACTGGACCCCACTGGGTATGGGCAAATATCCTTCCTTCCTCCATTAGCAGCACTATTGAATAATTTTACAAACTAATAAATCCCTAAAATATTTACATAACTAGTCTACTCTATCCCTGAAGGACAAGGAACGTCTATGAATCATTTATACAGAACCCCAAATTTAAGTTTGTCCTATGAGAAAAAACAATATTCCTCTAAGATTATATATGTAGGATTTCTAATATTTTCAATTTGTGTTCACAAATCTGTTGTTTGTATTAGGTGTAAATTATTTTTCTAAGATGTAAAATTGTAGATACTTTCAAACATCTTAGTTGTGTTTATTCAATTATATTAAATAAATATTTGTTGGCTACAACTTTATACCAAATACTGTATTGGATATCAGGGATTGAGCAATAAACAGGACAGACACCTCCCTGCTGCCTTAAAGCCTATACCTTATGGATAATACAGATAAATCTAATAACCTAAAAGTTTGATGAGTATAATGAAAATCATGCTACTGAAATATATTATAAAAGTTCTAATTGGGGCTTAGAGAAGTTACACAACTTCCCATAACTAAGTGGTGAAGCATACGTTGTGAATCTAGTCCCGTATTATAAAACACTAGCCTAAGCTATTTAACTAATATTCAGGTTCATTACATAGAATTTGGAAAATGCAGAGAGGTATAAAATTATATATTAGTATTTTGATTTTGTGGGGTTTTTTTTTACTTGATTTATGTTTTTAAATAGAGAATACAGGTTTATGATACAACTACCATTCTTTTATTGTTTGAAATGGTATACAGCAAAATGTCTTCCTTTCTTTGTCTTCCAGCCACCCTGTTCCCTGCCCTAGAGGTACATGCTGTACTCAACTGTTTATATAGCCTTCCAGAAATATTCCATGCATTCTGAAGTATTATTTCCATATAAAGTAAATGGAAAATACCAATAGTCCACACCATGCTTTTTCATTACATCCATATGTCTTAGAGATTTGATCATATCAGTAGGTAGGGTAGATAAATGATGATAGATAGATAGATAGATAGATAGATAGATAGATAGATAGATGATAGATAGATAGATGATAGATAAATAGATAATAGATAGATGATAGATGATGGTTAGATAGATAATAGATGTTAGATAGATAGATGATAGATGATAGATAGATAGATGATAGATGTAGATATATAAAGATAGAGATATAATTGCTATAGCCTGAATGTTAGCACCCCCTGCAACTCATATGTTGAAATCTTAATCCCCAATGTGATGAGATTAGGAGTGGGGCCTTTGGGAGGTGATTAGGTCAGCAGAGTGGAACCTTAATCAGTAGGTTAAGTATCTTTATAAAAGAAGCCCTAGAGAGCTCCCTCACCCCCTTCTGCCACATTACGTTACTATATAAGCCACCCAGTCTACAGTATTTTGTTACAGCAGCCCAAATGGACTAAGACAATAATCTTTTTGATAGCCTAAAATGGAAACTCCTCAACAAGCTCCCCCATGAATGGATACTTAGGTTGTTGATAGTCTTTTGGTCTTATAAAAAAAATTCTGCCATCAAAATCCTAAACATGCATGTAAGTCTGAAGATTGTATACCTAGAAGTGGAACTGTTGATACAAAGGGTAGATGCATCTCTTATTTTGGAAGAAAGGGCTAAATTTCCCTCCATATGCTTACATAAGTTAATACTCCCACCAGCAATGCTTGAGATGTCCTAATTCTCTATACCCTTACCAACTGAGTGTGTTTTCAGAATTTATGTTATTTGGCCAAACAAATAGGTAAACTATATTACCTTGTATTTCTAACATTACAGGTGAGGTTGAGCATATTTTCTTTTGTTTAAAATGGAATTTATTTATATAAACTGTTAAATCCCATGCCATTTGCTGAAGTTCTCATTGCTCTTCATTTGAATGAGCTTGAAATATATTAAATAAATTAGGCTTTTGTCTATGATATTAAGTGAAACACGCTTTTCTAGACTTTCTTTTATCTCTGATAATGGTGCTTTATGTAATGAGAATACGGTTTGCAATTTTTAAATATTCACATTTACCAGTCTTATCCTTTCTGAACTCTGATTTTATCTTACTTAAATAAACCTAGCCAGCTATAAGATTATTAACACTAAGTCCCTCATGTTTTCTTCTAATACTTTTATGATTCTTTTATGTTTAAGTCCTTGATCCATCTGAGATTTTATTTATGTGGATGGTGAGAAATAGGAATTTAATTATATTTTGTTCAAGATGACAATTATTAAATAACCTATTTATTCATGCACTGTTGTAAAATGTATTAAATTTCCATATGTAGTTTAGTGTATTTGTGGATTTTAAAATTTCAATCCACTGTTCAGTTTGTCCATTGCTACTCTGGTACCACTCTTTTAATTATTGTATCTTTATTATATTATTTAATATCTGAAATGCTAGTTTTTCCTAGTTATTTCTTCTTTCCTTAAAGTTCCTTTGTCTATTTCTCCACATGAACTTAGAATTCTTTCACTTAGTTCAAGGAAAGAAATCTTGTTGGTATTTAAATATAATTAAGTTAAATATATGAACTTATAATGTTTTTTCTTATGAATTCAATTAAATTCAATTAAACATCTCAGTTATTTGGGGAGACTAGACATTACAGTATTGAGTCTTTCCATCATCCAAAATGTGTCTTCCCAATAAATCATGTATGTCCTTATGTCCTTCAATACTATTTTGACCTACACGGAGCTTCAAAGATATTTTCCTGGTGTTTTATAAGTTGCTTATTACTTATTGATGAGAATTTTTCTATTCTAAAATAATTACTGCTAAATTTATCTTTACACATTTATTTGATATCTGACTTGTTTAATGAACTCCTATTATCTCTAACATTTTTTCAGTTACCTCTTTTTTTAAGACTTTTATACTATACATAAATATCATTACCCATGTATTTTCCTTTTCAATAATGGTAGTTTTTAATTTCTGTTTCGTGACCCAGTGCATTTGCCGTGAGTTATTGAGCAATAGTAAAATTAATAGTGGTGAAAGAGTTCTTGTCTGTTTTAAGTTTTAAGGGAAATGTCTCTAGTGACTCAATATGAAGTATGAAATACATAAATATAAGAAATATTATGTTGTAGAAATGTCCTCCTATCATTCACATGCTAATTTTAATTCAGGAAAGGACATCCAAGGTTTTTGTTTTGTTTTGTTTTGTTTTGCTTTTGGATATCCAGTAAGAAGGTTTTTTTTTTTCCTTTTTACATATTGATTTTATAAAACAGAAAATGACTGTGAAAAGAAAGAGAATTTATAAATATTTTATGTTCATTTAGTTTGTCACAATTAACTGATCATTCCTTCTACAAACATTAAATGTATGTATATCAGGTATGTCTGTGTTCAGCAGACATCCAGTGACATTTGTCAAGAAAAGAGTTAGAAATTCCTTCAAGTAATTTCCCATTACCCACATTCTTTCACCTTCCTAATGCTCCTAAATACCTAGATGAAAACTGTCAAAAAAAGTGTAGTGATTGGCATATTTGTTGGCCTTATCCATTTTTAAAGGAGTAAATTTCTATCTATTGAACCCTTTCTCTGTGCATGAAAGTATAGTGGTGGCAATAAGCAGGAAAGCTCCGGAGAAAGACTGCCTGGATTCTAAATCCTAGTCCTCCCACTTGCTAGATCTCATATTATTTCATCAGTTAAAGGATGCACATTTTTTCACATTTTGATATCTCTGAAATTGGTTTGCTTCTTGAGATCAATGGCACTAGTCAAAATTAAAAACCACGTGCTCGTTTCGGCAGCACATATACCAAAATTAAAAACCAGAGGTTTTAAAATGAAATAATGGTGCACTTTTTAAGGACTGTACAATAGAGTCAATAAATTAAAATATGTTGACCTTGCATATAAATGCTATTGCCTATAAAATGTAATTAATATAACATTTATAGATTAATGGCAAAAAATGCATTATTGCATGTAAATACACTTACAAATATTCAAGGTATTTATTAAGTTTTCAAAAATATGATATATATTTGTTATTGCTTAGAGATTAAAGATCACATGTACAAAGTGCTTGAAACTATATTAAGTGTATTAAGTGTACTCTATTAAGTACTAAACAAGAAAAACCTACATATTTTTTAATGTTTTCTTAAATTTAATCCATACAACAGCATCATAAAACATATTACCCTCCATATAATAGGAAAGAAAACGTAAATGTACAACCAGTTAATTCCTGAAAATCAAATGAGTGTAGCAAAATGATGATTCAATTGCAGACTTTTTTCTGACTCCAATTGTTATGCCCTTTCACATCTTAAAAAACTTGCTTAAAATATATAGTGATAACAACTGAAGGGCTAAAATTCCTTAATGTTTTATATAGCATTCAAGCTATTTATAACAGGAAAATTTAAATGTCTCATAGTTGTAAACACCACTAATACTTTCATTCTATCTTGCTCTGATACCCTATTCATGGCTGAGAGATTAATCCATTGGAGATAATCTATGACAAATTTGTAATTAAATCCAAATAATTTCATTTTCTAAAATTTTACAACTTCAAAGGATTTTAAATCTTAAGAATATTTATATATATATTTACGTGGGCGTGGGTCGGTGTGTGTATCATATTCTAGTAAATAACTGAGTAACAAACAGCAAGCAACACAAATATAAATGTTAACGGCAATTTCCTTTGATTTTGATATAATCAATTTGGTCAA
This sequence comes from Callorhinus ursinus, assembly GCF_003265705.2. Taxonomy (NCBI): domain Eukaryota; kingdom Metazoa; phylum Chordata; class Mammalia; order Carnivora; family Otariidae; genus Callorhinus; species Callorhinus ursinus. Next base: position 36,502,050 of record NW_027397081.1, read on the forward strand.
TCACAAAGCTGATTACAGAAGAATGTCAACTGATTGCCTTTACTATATAAATCTTGATAAAAAATGGTATCCTATTTAATACATCAAGTTTACTAAAATGTATTTGTCTGCTGACACGCTGTGAAATAAGCTGCTAGGATCGATAACAACAAGAATTGCTGAGAGGCTGAGATCCTGAAATCTCTGAAATATTCATCATCCATTTTTTAATCTGCTGTTTAGTAACCAAGCTTTTATATTGCGATGGCCAAGCAGAATATGTAATTCGTGGGATAATGAAATGTCAAGCGAAAAATGCTGCCCATGACTTGCTTATTTAAATTTACTGTTTCGTTAAAAAGTAACACTTTAGCATTTGTTTATACAATTCCAACAGTGACTGTCTTAATCTTCTATCAATATCTTAATAGCCTTATATTTGTTCCCAAAAATTCACCTTCTTCTAATAAACCGCTCTTCAAGAGCCTCACATCTAATTACATATTTGAACTTATTTGTTTTATCAACTTATAATGAAGATGAAACCTATTAGAGCAGGCAGTTCATCGCAAGTTCAAACACTGAGCAGCCATAATTCAGTAATTCGGCAAGCAGAACTGATGCTCAAGAAGCGATGAGCACAACACCCGTTCATGCCAATGCATGACATCTTAATGATTGCTCTGAACTTTCCCACTCAAGATTCAGATCCTGAGCCAAGATTTCAGATCTTTTAAAATTTCTGCCTTTATCTGCCCTCTGCCAACAGGAATTCATTATCTACTCACTAAGTAACAGCAAATAATTACACAAAATAAACAGGGAGATAATTAATTAGTATAATAAACACTAAGAGATTGCTTTAACACACTAAAATAGCAACGGAAGCCATTCTGTCCCCTTATTCATCATTGAAAATTTCTTCCTAAAGACAGGAGAGAAATGTGCTTGCAGTAACATGAGCACAGATGAGCATATCTTTATGATGAAATTGGACCCTACTGCTAGGATTAATGACTCACACCACTGAGCTTTCCCTCACTGAGAAGGAACTCAGTGATATATTGCTTCTGTTATTACTTTTCATTTCTAAAGAACTTCATTGAAAGACTCCTCACCTAGGACACAGAAAGATCCCATGTACTGAGATGAATCTGGGAAAGCTGAATTTAAATGATACAACCTTTGACATTTGCCCTAAACATGCCCTTAACCCAAAGTTTCACTGTTTTCTCTATAAACCGTTTTCTCTATAGTTTTCACTGTTTTTTCTGTAAATTAAAATTGTCAAGGCCCTTTTGATACTTTAAAAAAAAAAGTAAGATTCTAGTCTAGTTTTTGAAGAAATAAGTGGTTGAAATAAAAAGAAGATCAAGAGGCAGAGGGCAGCAGAGATTAAATTTGGATGATAAGTACTGGCTGCAGCAAGGGAAGGAGCTCCAGCTTGAGTTTGTGTGGCATTTAGAGAAGGACTAAAGGGTAAAATAAATCTTAGAAGGCTCAAGAAGGAGTATTGCCTTCAAAACCAAAGGATGCTGAGTCTGGGAAAAGGAAAAGTCATTAATACTGAGCCATTGCTAACTTTATATTCTGGACAAATAGCAACATAACTCATAGCTGTGTTATCAAAATCACAGAAAATTTTTAATTTTGCTTTTCCTCAAAATACCATTAATGTTTATAGCATCTTATACATACTTTTACAATCATATTAACTCAAAGAGACATACTTTCTCCACAAGAGACTACAGATAAGAAAAGAATTCTGCTACACTGAGAGTTTACACTATGAAGTTCTGGCTTCCAGTTCAAGAGAGCCACCAAATTCAAACCAGAATATAGAAAATCATTTAGTTATCTATTTACCATGACATGAGAACAACTCATGAAAAGAGTGCAATAAAACTGGCAGCTCTAATAAACAATCTGGGAAATCTATGAGCTTGAGAAACCTCTTTCTCTGTTTTATAGAATTGTTTGTAGAACATTTTGGAGTAACTAAAAAACTTCTGCTTTACTATTCTTTGAGAATGTCTGAAGTCTCTAAAAGTATTTGATAAAAGGTGATCTTGTATCTGTGGCAGTAACAGGACAAATGTTGAACATCAAAATTGTGAATGTGACAAATACTATGACACAATTGTACAATCACAGTGACATACACAATAAAGTATTAGAAATAAAGAAAAACACGCTGACAATGATGTCAAGTGCAGACACTTTCATATCAAAAGAGACAACGAAATGTGATTACAGTACAGGAAGAAAATGTTAAAAAGGAGGGGGAGAACAGAAAGGCCTTGGAATCAAGTGCCAAGATTTCAAGGTGAATTTAACAGAAAGTAAGACTGATGTGACTTTGGCTGCAATGATGACAATGACATAATCAACACACTCTTGGGGAAAAAACAGTAATTGGTTTTGCCAGGCAGAGAAGAAAAATGTCATCCAGAAGGCAGTGACAGAGGTCATGGTAGGTGCCCAGCCATCAGAGAAAAGCAAGGGCCTGCCCTGTCTGTGAGAGGGCAAGCAATGTGATCATGGGCTCCTTGGAGCAACAGGACATACACAAACCCAAAGAACACTATGACATGTTTCTCATCTTTTTTCAGTTTGGCAACTGGGTTTGTACATATTACTTTATTTATGTTTGATGCATATTGCTGGAAATTAAATATCACAGCAGCTATCAATTAAGTCTATCTCTAGTCACAACTGTAATGCCTATATTTTGGCTAAGCAGCTTTGTGTGACCAATCTGTATAGCATTAACAAGATTATTTTTAGGAAAAAGGCAGTTCTGGGTATTTACCCCAAAGATACAAATGTAGGGATCCGAAGGGGTACATGCACCCCGATGTTTATAGCAGCAATGTCCACAATAGCCAAACCTTGGAAAGAGCCAAGATGTCCATCGACAGATGAAAGGATAAAGAAGATGTGGTATGTATATATACAATGGAATATTATGCAGCCATCAAAAGGAATGAAATCTTGCCATTTGCAATGACGTGGATGGAATTGGAGGGTATTATGCTGAGCTAAATAAGTCAATCAGAGAAAGACATGTATCATATGACCTCACTGATATGAGGAATTCTTTTTTTTAATTTTATTACATTATGTTAGTCACCATACAATATATCATTAGTTTTTGATGTGGTGATCCACGATCCATTGTTTTCGTATAACACCCAGTGCTCCATGCAATATGTGCCCTCCTTAATACCCACCACCGGGCTAACCAATCCCCCCCAAAACCCTGTTTGTTTCTCAGAGTCCACAGTGTCTCATGGTTCATCTCTCCCTCCAATTCCCCCCCCCCTCATTTTTCCCTTCCTTCTCCTAATGGCCTCCCTGCTATTCCTTATGTTCCACAAATAAGTGAAACCATATGATAATTGACTTTCTCTGCTTGACTTATTTCACTTAGCATAATCTCCTCCAGTCCCACCCATGTTGATGTAAAAGTTGGGTATTCATCCTTTCTGATGGCTGAGTAATATTCCATTGTATATATGGGCCACATCTTCTTTATCCATTCATTTGTTAAAGGGCATCTCGGCTCTTTCCACAGTTTGGCTATTGCGGACATTGCTGCTATGAACATTGGGGTGCATATGGCCCTTCATTTCACTACATCTGTGTCTTTGGGGTAAATACCCAGCAGTGCAATTGCTGGGTGATAGGGTAGCTCTACTTTTAACTTTTTGAGGAACCTCCACACTGTTTTCCAAAGTGGCTGTACCAACTTGCATTCCCACCAACAGTGTAAGAGGGTTCCCCTTTCTCCACAACCTCTCCAACATTTGTTGTTCCTTTCTCTGTCCATTTTTGCCATTCTAACTGGTGTAAGGTGGTATCTCAATGTGGTTTGGATTTGAATTTCCCTGATGGCTAATGATGATGAACATTTTTTCATGTGTCTGTTAGCCATTTGTATGTCTTCTTCAGAGAAGTGTCTTTTCATATCTTCTGCCCACTTTTTTACTTGGTTATTTGTTTTTGGGGTGTTGAGTTTGAGAAGTTCTTTATAGATCTTGGATAACAGCCCTTTATCTGTAGTGTCATTTGCAAATATCTTCTCCCATTCTGTGGGTTGCCTCTTTGTTTTGTTGACTGTTTCCTTTGCTGTGCAGAAGCTTTTTATCTTGATGAAGTCCCAAAAGTTCATTTTTGCTTTTGTTTCACTAGCTTTTGGAGATGTATCTTGAAAGAAGTTGCTGTGGCCGATGTCAAAGAGGTTACTGCCTGTGTTCTCCTCTAGGACTTTGATGGATACCTGTCTCACATTGAGGTCTTTCATCCACTTTGAGTTTATCTTTGTGAATGGTGTTAGAGAATGGTCGAGTTTCATTCTTCTGCATGTGGCTGTCCAATGTTCCCAGCACCATTTATTGAACAGACTGTCTTTTTTCCATTGCATGTTTTTTCCTGCTTTGTCAAAGATTATTTGGTCATAGAGTTGAGGGTCCATACCTGGGTTCTCTATTCCATTCGTCTATATGTCTCTTTTTGTGCCAGTACCATGCTGTCTTGGTGATCACAGCTTTGTAATATAGCTTGAAGTCGGGCAACATGATGCCCCTGCTTTGTTCTTCTTTTTCAACATTTCCTTGGCGATTTGGGGACTTTTCTGATTCCATGCAAATTTTAGGATTGTTTGTTCTAGCACTTTGAAAAATGTCATTGGAATTTTGACCGGGATGGCATTGAAGGTATAGATTGCTCTGGGTAGCATAGACATTTTAACAATGTTTATCCTTCTGATCCATGAGCATGGAATATTTTTCCATCTTTTTGTGTCTTCTTCAATTTCTTTCATGAGTGTTCTGTAGTTCCTAGAGTATAGATCCTTTACTTCTTTGGTTAGGTTTATTCTGAGGTCTTATGGTTTTTGGTGCTATTGTAAATGGAATCGTTTCTCTAATTTCTCTTTCTACAGTTGTGTTGTTAGTGTATAAGAAAGCAACTGAGGGGGCGGAGCAAGATGGCGGAGGAGTAGGAGACCTAGATTTCGTCTGGTCTCAGGAATTCAGCTGAATAGGGATCAAACCATTCTGAACACCTACGAACTCAACAGGAGACCGAAGAAGAGAGTAGCAACAACTCTCTGAACAGAAAAGTGACCACTTTCTGGAAGGTAGGACGTGCGGAGAAGAGAATCCGAGGCGATATTCGGGAGGATAGACGGCGGGGGAGGGGCCTCCGCCGGCCGCTTCTGGCAAGTGCTAGAGCCGCGGAGCACAAAATCGGACCTTTTAGAAGTTGGCTCCGCTGAGGGACGTCGCTGCAGTGGCTAAGCGGGGGGTGGAACCCTCGTGGGACAGTGCGGTCTCA
>NW_027397081.1:36507468-36549868 GCF_003265705.2 Callorhinus ursinus
CTGATTGCTGTTGCTAGGACTTCTAGTACTATGTTGAACAATAGTGGCGAGAGTGGGCATCCTTGACATGTTCTTGATCTTAAGGGAAAGGCTCTCAGCTTTTCCCCATTGAGGATGATATTCGCTGTGGGTTTTTCATAGTTGGATTTTATGGACTTGAGGAATGTTCCCTCTATCCCTATACTCTGAAGAGTTTTAATCAGGAAAGGTTGTTGTATTTTGTCAAATGCTTTTTCTGCATCAATTGAGAGGACCATATGCTTCTGCTCCCTCCTCTTATTAATGTGTTCTATCACATTGATTGATTTGCAAATGTTGAACCACCCTTGCATCCTGGGGATAAATCCCACTTGGTCGTGGTGGATGATCCTTTTAATGTATTGTTGGATGCTATTAGCTAGGATTTTGTTGAGGATTTTGGAATCCATATTCACCAGGGATATCGGTCTGAAATTCTCCTTTTTGATGGGGTCTTTGCCTGATTTGGGGATTAAGGTAATGCTGGCCTCATAGAATGAGTTTGGAAGTTTTCCTTCTGTTTCTATTTTTTGAAACAGCTTCAGTTGAATAGGTATTATTTCTTCTTTGAATGTTTGGTAGAATTCCCCAGGGAATCCATCAGGCCCTGGACTCTTGTCTTTTGGGAGGTTTTTGATCACTGCTTCAATCTCGTTACTGTTTATTGGCCTATTCAGGTTGTCAATTTCTCCCTGTTTCAGTCTTGGCAGCTTATAGGTTTCCAGGAAGGCCTCCATTTCATCCAGATTGCTCAGTTTATTGGCATATAGCTGTTGATAATTTCTAATAATTGTTTCTATTTCCTTGGTGTTAGTCGTGATCTTTCCCCTTTCATTCATAATTTTATTAATTTGGGTCCTTTCTCTTTTCTTCTGGATAAGTCTGGCCAGTTGTTTATCGATCTTATTGATTCTTTCAAAGAACCAACTTCTAGTTTCATTGATCTGATCTACTGTGTTTCTGGTTTCTAATTCATTGATTTCTGCTCTAATTCTAATTATTTCTCTTCTAATGTGTGGCTTAGGCATCGTTTGTTACTTTGTCTCTAGTTCTTTAAGGTGTAGAGTTAGTTGGTGAATTAAGGATTTTTCTATTTTTTTGAGTGAGACTTGGATGGCTATGTATTTCCCCCTTAGGACCGCCTTTGCAGTATCCCATAGGTTTTGGACCGATGTGTTTTCGTTCTCATTGATTTCCATGAATTGTTTAAGTTCTTCTTTGATTTCCTGGTTGACCCAAACATTCTTGAGCAGAGTGGTCTTTAGCTTCCAAGTGTTTGAATTTCTGCCAATATTTTTCTTGTGATTGAGTTCCAGTTTTAAAGCACTGTGGTCTGAGATTATGCAGGGAATAATCTCAGTCTTTTGGTATCGGTTGAGACCTGATTTGTGACCCAGTATGTGGTCTATTCTGGAGAAAGTTCCATGTGTACTCAAGAAGAATGAGTATTCTGTTGTTTTAGGGTGGAATGTTCTGTAAATATCTATGAGGTCCATCTGGTCCAGTGTATCATTCAAAGCTCTTGTTTCCTTGTTGATTTTCTGCTTAGATGATCTGTCCATTGCTGAGAGTGGAGTATTGAGGTCTCCTACAATTAACGTATTGTTATCAATATGACTTTTTATTTTGGTTAACAGTTAGCTTATGTAGATGGCTGCTCCCATGTTGGGGGCATAGATATTTACAATTGTTAGATCTTCTTGTTGGATAGACCCTTTAAGAACGATATAGTATCCTTCTGTGTCTCTAACTACAGACTTTAGTTTTAAAATCTAATTTGTCTGATATAAGAATTGCTACCCCAGCTTTCTCATGAGGTCCGCTGGCATGGAAGATGGATCTCCATCCCTTCACTTTCAGTCTGGATGTATCTTTAGGTTTAAAATGAGTCTCTTGTAGACAGAATATGGGTGGGTCCTGTCTTTTTAACCAATCTGCAACCCTGTGCCATTTTATGGGTGCATTTAGGCCATTCACGTTGGGGGTGATTATTGAAAGATATGAATTAATTGTCATCATGTTGCCTGTGAAGATGCTGTTTTTATAGATTGGCCCTGTAAATTTCTGTTGTATATCACTCTTGGGGTCTTTCTCCTTTTATAGAACCCCCCTTAATATTTCTTGCAGGTCCGGCTTAGTGGTCACATATTCTTTCAGTTTCTGCCTGTCGTGGAAGCTCTGCATCTCTCCATCCACTGTAAATGACAGCCTTGCCGGATAAAGTATTCTTGGCTGCATGTTCTTCTCATTTAGTACCCTGAATATGTCTTGCCAGGCCTTTCTGGCTTGCCAGGTCTCTGTGGATAGGTCTGACGTTATTCTGATGTTCCTCCCTCTGTACGTAAGGGATCTCTTCCCCCAACTGCCTTTAAAATGGTTTCCTTGGTTCTAAGATTTGCAAGTTTTACTATTACATGCCAGGGTGTTGGCCTGTTTTCCTTGATCTTGGGAGGGGTCCTCTCTGCGTCTAGGACACGAATGTTTGTTTCATTCCCCAGATTAGGGAAGTTCTCAGCTATGATTTGCTCAAATACATTTCTAGTCCTCTCTCTCTCTCCACTCCCTCCAGGATTCCAATTATTCTGACATTGGAACGCTTCATGGTGTCACTTATTTCTCTGATTCTATTTTCATGGATTCTGAGTTGTTTTTCCCCGGCCTCCTCTTTTCCCTTTTTATCTATTATATTGTCTTCCAGGTCGCTTATTTGTTCTTCTGCCTCACTTACCCTAGCTGTTAGATTATCTAGATTGGATTGGATCTCATTGATAGCATTTTTAAGTTCTGCCAATTCAGCTTTCATTTCTGCCCTTAGAGACTCTATGTCGCCATTAATTGATTTCTCCATTCTAGACATTGTCTTCACAATTGCTAGCCTGAATTCCATCTCCGACATCTTGGTTATATCTGCATCCATTTGTAAACCTGCGGCATAAGTAATAATCTCTGAGTCTTTTCTATTTGGGGGGTTCCTCTTCCTAGTCATTCTGTTGGTGGGTGTTTGAGGGAATGTATAGAGTCCAAATTATTGACCAGAACCCAAGCAAGATGCACCTGTTTTCTTGGGACCTTAGGGTTGCTGGCCTCTTGTTTTCCCAGCCTGACTTCTGGGGGAGGGGCCTGTTGCACTGTTACTCAGGCAACCCTGTTTGGGCAGAGTTGCCCTGCCCCCCTGTGGCGGGGGATGGACTCAGTGAGAATCAGTTTTGCGGGCTTTTGTTCTCTTGCGGCTTTCCCTGGCGGCTTTCCGCCTCTCTTCCGTGAGCCAGAGCAGAAGAGACCGTTTCCAACCCTCTGCCTCAGAGCAGAGAGACCGCAGTCTGTTCTTCAGTGAGCTCTCCAGGTCACACTGTCTCCGTTTCTGTCCATGCTGCTATAAACTGCAGCGTTCTGGGTTGTGCGCCCCTCTGCAGCGCATCCCAGTCCTGCCTCCAGGTCAGGGCACGTCTCTGCCCTTTGTGCTTCTAAAACCGCCAGCCGCCCCCAGATCCTACAGAGCGACCCCGCCGCTCCGGGTTTCCATCTCGGGGGCTGCCCTAAAGTCCTTTCCCCACTGCTACCGGTCTGCGAGTCTGTGCCCCATCCCCAGCACGCGAGGCTGTCACTCACCGACGGTGTAGGATCCCCATGGACAGCCTCCCTCCTGCTGCGGTTTATCCTCTGATATCTGCCCATGGAATCAGGGCTCCCCACTTCCTACCTTGAAACCAACCGCCTGCGATATTCTGTTTGTAGAGATCCAGATCTTCTTACATCTCAGGCTGGTTTTGTGGGTGCTCAGAGTGGTCTGGTAGATATCCAGCTCAATTCTGGGGACCAGTTGAAATAGGGTCCCCTACTCCTCCACCATCTTTCCTCGCCCCCATATGAGGAATTCTTAATCTCAGGAAACAAACCAAGGGCTGCTGGAGTGGGGAGGTGGGGAGGGATGGGGTGGCTGGGTGATAGACATTGGGGAGGGTATGTGCTATGGTGAGTGCTGTGAGTGTGCAAGACTGTTGAATCACAGATCTGTACCTCTGAAACAAATAATACATTCTATGTTAAAAAAAAAAAAAAGAAGCAGAAGAAGATAGCAGGAGGGGAAGAATGAAGGGGGGGAAATCGGAGGGGGAGACAAACCATGAGAGACTACAGACTCTGAAAAACAAACTGAGGGTTCTAGAGGGGAGGAGAGTGGGAGGATGGGTTAGCCTGGTGATGGGTATTAAAGAGGGCACGTTCTGCGTGGAGCACTGAGTGTTATGCACAAACAATGAATCATGGAACACTACATCAAAAACTAATGATGTAATGTATGGTGATTCACATAACATAATAAAAAAAAAGGAAAATGGCAGTTCTTAGCATTTAACATGTTGGACACAATAAATTAAATTCAGGCACTGAGTTATGTTGTGGCTGAGCTGGTTTGAGCTGGAGTCTTCTAAGGTGAAGAAAAGTACAAATACAATGATCTAGCAAAGTGTTAATGGGCTATAAAGGAATGAAAGTAAAAATATTTAAAATCACTGGAAACCCAAGAGCAAAATACTTTTGTTTACAAGATAATCATGGTCATTATCAGAAAAGCAGTGAAAATCAGTGGAATCTGAGTTTCTCTTTACCTCTATTCTATCTAGATTCAAATTGATAAATACCCTGGCTCCCTCTCTACACTATATGTATCCCTCCTTTGCTCCTAAGTAATTGGAAAAACACATTCCACATCGGAAAGAATCCCACCTTTGTTGCAGCTAAGCAAAAAATCTGAAGGTGAAAGAAAGAGGAAAGTTTTCCCTATTCTACCCCTCATCACCTTCCTTTTTTTGCCTCTCTCTCCCATAGGATACCAACTGCATCTTGAAATTGCCCTTTATACTTTGCCTACCAGACCCCATTTCTGTCTGAATCCTCACATTCCTTAAGATGGATTACCTACATGGCAAAGGCTTTTCTCTTGTTATTATTATCAGCTAGCATAGAATTCCTTTGATATCTCACTATGCTGTGAATCACCAGGTTTAAGATTCAGGAGAGACAAAGGCATGAGAGAGGCAAACAACTTCATGCTTACTCTCCTTACCCCTCATCAGGCAGGTTGGTGTTGTGATTAAGACTATAGTCTCTGAAAGAAAGCTTCCTGGCTTCAAATCCAGACTGGCTTAACATTATTTGTGTGACTTTTGTCTACTTTTCATTATTTAATATTACTTGGCCTCAGTTTCCTCACCTGTAAAATGGAGGTGGCTCCTACTTCAATGGAATTATTGTGAGGGCTAAATGAGAAATTATATGCAAAATGTCCAAAATTGTATCCAGTACATAAAGAGTCTTTAATTAAAATTAGCATAACAGTGTTACATATGACTTTTTCTCACTGTGTTGGAGTTTAAATTGAGGCTTAAAAGGCTAAGAACATTACCAAAGGTGTTCAGTATTTCATACCCTAAAATAAGGTACTAGACCTTCATAGGGTTGGATTGTGGAACAGGTTCTGCCAGTATTAATACACCCCATTGCTAACCCCCAAGCTAAATAAGGAAAGAGACTTCAGAAAGTTAAAGTGAATTGTAACAGGGACTTCTTCACAGAGAGAGTTTGTGAAGGGCTATGGCCAAGACAGGGTTGCTTATCTATAGCAAACCTCAAGAAGGGAGCTTCAGAGAAATATTTACAGAGCTTGACCCATGTTTCTGAGGGTCATGGAGACATCTGTTGGTGTACAAGTTGTACCTGACTCTTGATTAAAGAATTCTGAAAGGTAAGAGATTGACTGGAATTGGCAGAAGGAGAGGGGGCCATAGAAGAACAAAGTGCCCATTAACTGATGGCAGAGCCTAAGGTTCCAGATGTGGACCCTGCACAGTTGGAGAGGACAGTGGTCTATCTTGAACAGTACACCTATGTTAGAGACCTTTCTGCCTGGGGTGGAGTGAGCTCAGCAGAAGGAGGCTAGAGGTGGAGCTGAGGATGCAGATTCCAAGGCCGAGGCCATGGCTAATAGCCAGAGGAAGCACCACTTGTGCCAAAGACTTCAGAGAGTTCCCCAATTTTGGTGGGGTGGGTAGAAGGGTAAGGTTCTGCTCTGAAAAGTCCTCAAAGATGCTCCATGCAAGAAAAATGCAGCAAGGGTACACCTACCACACTGAAAGCTCTAGAACCAAGTACTAATTGTACCCACTGGTTGACATTTTTTCTGACCTTTACCTCTCTCCTTCCCTGGATCCCCACTATTCCTGGGCCTGGAATAGGACAACTGTATGCCCTCTGCTGGTGTGCTAGGACCAGGCCCACTCCATGCTTGTGCTGTGGGCCTCTTTTAATAACAGTGCCCCTTCCCTCACAAAAGTGTCCCACTTTAGATAATATGCTATGCAGTCACCCTTCTGTGACTGCACTCAGAAAAATCTTAGTGAGTGAAGGATAGAGCGATGCAGGGAAATTGTAAGAGTCCATCAAGTCTCCCTTCCTTGCCTTTTCCTACTATAGAACTCTAAGAATGAACTAATCCCTAGGGCAGAAGAGAGTTTTCCATTAGATGACAGTCTAGAATTTGGGGAGGGGTTTGTTTTTGTTTTTTAAATAAGCTCTATGCCCAGCATAGGGCATGGACTCACCATCCTGAGATCAGGAGTTACATGTTCTACCGACTGAGCCAGTCAGGTGTCTCTGGAGTTTTTATATATAAAATTAGCATAAGCTTTTAGTTCATGAAAGCAAAGGGAAAAGCTATTAAACTTGATGGAGATTTAATCCATGGGGGGAAAGAAGTTTATTGAATAGGTTTGCAGCATGTATACTGGGGTAACGTAAAACAGTTTTCTACTCAGTCCACTGCATCCAGCGCCTTCAATATACAATTTTATATTATATACATTATTTTGTATTTAACAAATATTGACCACTGTGTGCCATTGGGAATACAGTTGTACATGGACAAGGTGCCTGCACTCATGGAACTTGCATTAATTGATAAGAGATGAACAATAAACAAAAACACATGTAGAAATAAATAACGTAAACCCAAAAGTATCAGATAGTGATAATTTATACAGAATTAATATAGATGGATATGACAGAGAATCAGTGGGTTGTTACTTTACTTGCAACACCAAGAAAGGCTTCTCTGAAGAGATTGTAAGGACTGAGTATAAAAGGGAGCAATTATGTGAAAATCCAGAAGACCATTCCACCAAAAGGAAAAATGTTCTTAGGGGAAAAAAAGCTTGGAATTTTTAAGGATCTAAAGGAAGTCTACTGTGGCTGGAGCATGCTGGAGAAGAGAAGAAAAGGGATAGTATATGTTTTTGTAATCTCAGATTTGTGGCTATATTACACATCAATGATTTAAAAAAAAGAAAAAAGAAATCTAAGATAATTTTTAAAGTTTTAGCTGAGTGAGTAATGCTGTCATTTACTGAGACGCAGAAGATTGAAGGAGAAGCAAGTTTGGAAGGAGGGGGCTGTTGTTAAGGTGCCCATGAGATAGTCGAAGGTTTGTATCCAATAGTTAAATGACACAAGCCTCTAAATAAGAGAAGACAACTAAGATTTAATAGGTACCTGCGAAAATCTCTAACTCAAAGAATCCAAAACAAACAAGCAAAGATAAGTTTAAATTTGGAAGAAAAGTAGAATGTTCACAAGAAACAAAACATTAAAAATAAAATCACAATTAAGATCCTCAGAAAATTAAGATACAGGATCGGTGAACAAAGGATACTCTAAAACACACGCACACATACATGGTATTGGAATTTAAGATATGGGACTGAAAAAGAAAAATTCAAGAAACAGGCTGGAAGACAAAGGGACAAAGGTAAGGAAATATCCTAGAAATTTGGGTAAAAAGACAAAGGTAAAAAATAGTAACGATAAGAAATTTAGAGGTCCTGCTCAGGAATAATAGGAGTTCCAGACAGAGAGAAAATAAAGAAATAAATGGCTAAGACTTATTACAAGCTTAATATATGCCAGGTAATAAATGATCGACTCAGAGTAATTCATTAAATCCTCACAACAACCGGTATGATGGGCTATTTTGATCACCATCCTCACTTCTAGGCAAAATATCAAGTATCCAAATGTAATATTTATGGAAAATAGATGAAGACAACGAAGGCTACAAGAGATATACAAGAAAATTATGTCTAATACTGAATTTCATGTAACTGAGAATGAAATATTTCAGACAGGCTAACTCGAAAAATTTAACTCCCATCACCCTCTTTCTTCAGAACTAATAGAGGTTGTGCTCCAACAAAGTGAAGAAACACATGGAATACAACAAAGAGAGCTTTTTTTCTTTTAGTTTTATTTTATTATGTTATGTGAATCACCATCCATTACATCATTAGTTTTTGATGTAGCGTTCCATGATTCATTGTTTGTGCATAACACCCAGTGCTCCACACAGAACGTGCCTTCTTTAATACCCATCACCAGGCTAACCCATCCCACACCCTCCTCCCCTCTAGAACCCTCAGTTTGTTTTTCAGAGTCCATAGTCTCTCATGGTTCATCTCCCTCTCCGACTTCCCCCCCTTCATTCTTCCCCACCTGCTATCTTCTTCTGCTTCTTCTTTTTTTTTTAACATAGAATGTATTATTTGTTTCAGAGGTACAGATCTGTGATTCAACAGTCTTACACAATTCACAGTGCTCACCATAGCACATACCCTCCCCAATGTCTATCACCCAGCCACCCCATCCCTCCAACCCCACCCCCACTCCAACAACCCTCAGTTTTTTTCCTGAGATTAAGAATTCCTCATATCAGTGAGGTCATAGGATACATGTCTTTCTCTGACTGACTTATTTCGCTCAGCAAACACCCTCCAGTTCCAACCATGTCATTGCAAATGGCAAGATTTCATTCCTTTTGATGGCTGCATAATACAAATAGAGCTTTTAACAGAATAAAGGTGAAAAGAAGCACTGGGATGCTGATAAAGGAGTTCTCAGAAGAACCACCATGCACCCAGTGTCAGGGCAACCAGATTAGAAAGCTCCGAAAGGTATCTTCAAACACTTGAAACTGATTAATTTTTACATCGTCTAAATATATTTTTTACATCACCTAAATATAAATTTTACATCATCTAAATATATTGCGGTTTAGAAAATAGAGGATTTGGGGTAGAAACAATGGTTAACTAAATAGAAATCATTTGATATGAAAATGAAACAACTATTAATTTATAAGGGGAAAAAAGATGAGGAGGACAGAAATAATAATCCTAGGAAACAGCATGGCTCACCTGTGACTAGTGCTTTCATAATCAAAATGCTATAAACATGGAATAGATCGGACTGAAATTATGGTGATAGCAACATTGGGCAAAGGGGAATGGAGAGGATTCTTTGGTGTGTAGCAGGAGCTGGTGAATGAGTGTGAAACAAGAAAAAGTATATTCTCATTCTCCGAGGTGGAGAATAAATATAGCCTAATGGAGAATCCAGATGTCAACAGAAGCATACTAAAATAGCCCTAAATATTTTGAATAAAGAAAAAAAAACGTAAGCCAAAAGAAGTGAGTATCTCTTACCTTGGGTGGGGTAAGGGGTACAAGTTGGGTGGGGAGGGCAGAGCTAAGAGATTGAAGAGTTTTATAAAATCATTTTACAACTTAAAGAGTATATGTTATAACTTTGGTAAAAAAAGAGACCAGAGAGGATAGGAAGGAGGAAGGAATGGAAGGGAGGAAAGGAGGGAGGGAGGTTCAAGAAGTTAGCTATTTGTGTTATTAATTTTTCCAGCACACAATTTAGTACATTATCAAATGAATACTTTAATAAATGATTTAAATTTTAAAATGAAAAAAATATCCTAAATTACCCTCAAAATCCAAAATCCATTATTTCAATTTTTTTTCTATTTCCCTGAGGCTATTAAACATTACTTATCCCCAAGTAAAAACCTTTGCTCAGCATACACCATCCTTGAAAGTTAATTTCGTTGTTCATTGTTTTTCTACCCATCTGCTCCATGTCAATTCAGGTTATTATGACTTGTGCAACTGAACTCTCCCCCAGAAAACAATTCCCCCAGCAGGTGTTACCTGTGAAGAGCATGACTTCATCTCTGATATCATAGAATCTGCCTCTCCTTCATACTGTGTACCTTGTAGGGGATACCTTCTCCCACATGTTCCAATCCCAAAGGCCACTGAACTGAATAGCAAATGGGCATTAACTAATGAAGACACAGCACTTACATCCCAAGCTGAAGGCAAACACTAGCAAAAGGGAAAACTAAAATTGTTTGGGAGCTGCGAAACCTCCAAATGCATATTTTAAAACCCTGTGAATTAATGTCTGCTCTGAATGCTACATTCCTTGCACGACCAAAGAGCATGAAGAGCAGCAATGCTAATGAATGTTCTTCTCAAAACAAGCAGTGCATGTCTTAAAGATCTCTCTCAAAGCTTGTATTTTCTAAGTTACTCATCATGCGAGCTGTACAGAAATGAGCTACGATCCTCAAGTTCACCTTTAGATGGGCTCAAATCCCAAGTGTGCTCGTATAAAAATTAAGAAGGCAGCAGAGACTAGAGTGGAAACACAGATAAATTTTCAGAATTCTGCTTTGTCTTTAGGGTATTTGGATCAAAGGGGAGAAATCCGCAGACTGTCACACCATTTGTTTGCAGCGTAAATACCGTCAATGTGGTTCAGTCACGTGGACAACACTCCATCTGCCAGCTGTGGGAAGGAAAAGGAAAGCAATTAGGCATATTATTAATCAAGCCTTGAAGTGACAGGTTCAAACCCCACATGATTCATGATATGTGAAGAAAGATCTAGATGCTGTGTTTTCTTTAAGTGAAAAACCATAGAAGAATTCAGGATTACTTTTTGAGTTTTTGACTTATTTATGAGATAGAATGGCTGACCACCCAGTTAAAGAATTACATACCAAATTTATTGATGAGGAATTGCCTTTTTTCCTTAACACACATGCACACACACAAACCATTAATAATTTTTTAACTGTCTCTTTTACATGCCACCACCCACATACTTCTCACCCCGAGCCCCATCACCCTCACAATGACCGGAAACAGATGAAACACCTAAAGGACAAGGATTAAAGAGAGAGAATTTTTTTTTTTTTATAATTACCAAGCTTAGACTGGCAGGTAGGTGGCTGCCTGTAAGTATGATGTCAGTATTACCACCTCTAAACCTCTAAAAGAACTGCCCTTCGGCTCATGTACCTAAATGGTCCATGAATAAAAGACAGTGGTTATATCTTCATTTGTTTGGCTGGGACAGAAGATAGGTTCTGCTTCTTATTATAATACAAAGGTCCGTGGGCAGTATTATACTTTAAGGATCCTCAGTCATTACTGAAATTTTTGTCATTTCACAAGAGCTGGTATTGAGAGCGGAAAGAGATAGAGGACATGGGAATCCTTGAGGGCTGGGGGGAAGACTATCTATGGAGGAAAGACAAACACAGAAAAGGGATTGTAAAGTGCTAACCACAGATACCACCAAGGTCCACTAACCCTGTGTTCTGTTTCCTTCCTACCGCTCCAGTCTCATCCCACTCTACATTCCTGTTGCCCATCGCAGTGCAGCCATTCTGGCTTCCTTTTCAGTTTCCAACCCCTAATCCTCTTAGGACCTGTCCGTAAGCTGTTCTTTTGTCCATAATGCTACTCCACACCCACCTCCCATTTACCTGGTCAACTTCCAATGATCCTCTAAGCCTTAAAAGCAGCCTTCTCAAGGAACACTTTCCTGATTCCCTCAAACGAAGTCAAATCTTTTTATTATGGTCTTATAATTCCCTGTATGCCTACTGAAGAGCACTTTTGGAAACTATAATAAAATTACAATTAATATTATAACAGTATATTTTCATAGCAAAAATTTAAATATTTGCCTTTTGCGTTTTAATGTCCACCTCCTCCAATGGGATAGCTATTTCACCAAATGGGATGATTTTATCCCCTGGTTATTCTCAGTGATTGGCCCAATGTCCAACATGTATTGTTCAGTCAATGAATAAAATATCATCTTCAGAATTTTGTAGAACTCCAACTTTTTGACTGCCTTAAACTTGGGAGAAAACCACATGAAAAATTAAACCCTAGTCCAGAATTTCATGAGAAAAAAAACAAACCCTCCTGAAATATTAGCTTGTGGGTTAGGTAGCAATGTTTTGAGATTCTACTCTGTGGAAAGCATATTTCTAGATATGTGACTGATCTGTAAAGTTTCTGACCTCTGGGTTCGGCCAATCAAATATGGGAGTTAAACAAAGCAAATATAACTAAGACATTAAACCTCCAACAGAGAAAATCCACACATGAATGTAAGCTAATGCAGCTATCTTAGAGTCTGGTGATGAAGAGTGCATATTTGAAGCAGATGGCCTGCTTCAGAATCCTCTCATTCCCAACTTTACAAGCCAATTACTTCAGGCATGTTATTTTACCTCTCTGTGCCTCATTCTCATTATCAGTAAAATGGCTACAAGAAAAGCCCCTTCTTTACAGAGTTGTGTTCATTTTTTAGTTATATATCCAAAGTGCTTAAAGACAGCCTGGAATTACATTATTACATGTACATAATTTAGTAAATATTTATTTAATATATTGTGATTTTTAATATATAATAATTTACTATAGTATACATAATTTATACTATATATTATGTGTAATTTATATTTATATAATTTAATATAATTATACATGAATTTATATAATACAGTTATATATTATAGCTAACATTTATTGAATGCTTAGCTTTTTAAGATAAGTTCTCAGCCCTATAGAATTCAGTCCCAAAAAGCTAAGGAAATGCTGAAGTGAAGGAATTAGCCAGAATCTAGGTAATCAGAGAAGTTAATGAGAGTTCATCAGGGAAGGTGAATTTGAAAGAAAAAACCCGAAGGAGGGAGGCAACACAACTTAGTGTAATATGAGAAGAGTACATTTTTAAAGGGACAAAAAGAAGTCTGAAAACTCAGAGACAGAAGTAACTAGGTGTGCTTAGTTGAAAAGAAGGTTCATTCTATCCAAATATGTGTACCATGAAATAAAACCAGTAAAATGAGCAACAGGAGTTGAAGGCCTTGGGGCAGATGCTGAAGCATTTGATTCAAGAGCTAATTAAGAGCTACAATGGTTTCCTGTGCAGGGAGTAATCTGATTAAAATAATTTAGGGAAATGATAATTGTTGCTTTAATTAGAAAGGATTAGAAAGGAAGAGAAATTGTCCAGCTATGATTTGATCAGCAGCAGGACTCAAAAAGAGGACTATGAAAACTGAGAACGTATGTTTCTGGGAAGAGATACAACAGAATTGTATTATAGATGCCTAATGTAAACTAACAGAGAGGATATAACCTAAAAAGGATCAGGGTATACTGCTATCTTGTTTTTAATATAAATGTGTACCTTATTAATATTTAATGCAGCTTATAATTCAATGCTCTGATATTTTTGTTGAGAGAAGAAAAACCTTCTCAGATCGGTATTACTCAGTAATAGAATCTCCCCCACCCTATTTTAGCCAAATTGCTAGGAAAACCCACAATAACTGGTGACAAATCAGACCTATCAGACACATCGCCACTTTGAAGTCATTAGCCGTTAGGAGCTCAGCTGACTCACCAAATTCATTTTACATAGCTTACCAAACAGCTGTCAGACTTCAATTGATTTTGTGTCACTTGAAATCCAAAAACTTAGAAGTTAAAAGAACCATATCACAAGGTTGACACCTTAATCTTACTCACCTCTGGTTCTCTGACTGACATTATTAAGAGATTAATAAGCACTTGTTCAATGCTATTTTTATGCCTTATGAATACTGTGTTCACTATCAATTCTAGTTTATCATCTGTACATTTGGTCATTTTCAATTATCAAGTGACCTATATTCATAAAAACACTGCATGTTTTGAATATCTTATTTAAAGATGGACAAGAATCTATTCTTTAGGTAATAAATTATATCCTGACACCTCTCAGGAGGAAAGAAGGGAAAAGTACATTGCATTAAGTACAACATGTTGAGTGCCAAGATTCGCACAAATTGATTCACGTTTTATCTCATTTAATCTTTTACTGAATTCTATGATATAAAAGGAACTGTTCTCAGGGCGCCTGGGTGGCTCAGTCGTTAAGCATCTGCCTTCGGCTCAGGTCATGATTCCCAGGGTCCTGGGATCGAGCCCCACATGGGGCTCCCTGCTCCGCGGGAAGCCTGCTTCTCCCTCTCCCACTCCCCCTGCTTGTGTTCCCTCTCTCGCTGTGTCTCTCTCTCTCTGTCAAATAAGTAAATATTTTAAAAAATAGATAAAAATAAAAATAACTGTTCCCTTTTTTCCAGGTGGAGATACAGAGGCTCAGGACGGCCGAGGGACACATTCAATGTCATGTGGCTTAATAAATGTCCAAGTTAAAACATGGCGTCTGCTTTGCAAGCCTTGAATGCTTTCATATCACACTGCCTCTGTTCTCCTCTTCTCATGCAGTCTACTTCCAACATGCCTTGTCCTCAGAACATGGTCATATGTCACACAGTACCACATCCACTGCCAAACTACAACCCGCTGGGAAAGATAAGCAGCCACACTGTCAACTAAGAAAACAATCAAAGGGGCAGTAAACAGAGGCAGAGATGCACTGCCTTCTTGGTCCAGAGAGAAATGCTACTTGCTCTTTTCACGGAAGGTCAGTGTCGCCCCAATGCTTGTGTGATGTGCAGATAAAGACGGCACAGACCATGATCCTGAAGTCTTGAAATTTAATGGATGAGTCAGACTTCCAAACAGTGGACCCAGAGAATGAGAAAACTGCTATTTTGGAGAGCACATGTGCTTTCTATAAAAGGTGTTTTGATGAAGAGTCGAGTTTCATTAAAATAGCAATAGAGATAAGGGCTTTCTTAATAAGTGGAGAAAACAGTAGAAATAACTATTGCAGAGGTATAAAATGACTTGACATGCTTGGAAGGATGAGCAAGCCAATCTAGATACGAAGTAAAGTGTATTTGTGTGCATGTATGTGTAAGTGGCTAATTTCATGACCCTGAATCTATACTTTTAATTTTGACTTTCTTTCATGGGCAGAATGAAGTCACTGAAGGGTTTTATACAGAATAGTGACATAATAAGGACTCTATTATTATTTTCACTGTTACTAGTGGTATTATTTCCCATAGTAGTAGCAGTAAGAAATAATAACTCACTTTTGTTAAATGCTTATGAAATACCAGGCACTTTGCTAAGCACTTAATATGCATGTTTCCTTGATTTCCTATATTCATCTCACAGATTAGGAATAATCTTATTTCTGTTTGGCAATGATGGAAACAAGCCTCACAGAAATTATCACTCACTCAAGTTTTCACTGATAGCAAGAGACAGCTCTTGGTATTACACCCAAATCTGTCTTTCTGTAGAAATCTATTAACTACCATGCTCTACTGTCTCTGATTACATATGAAAAATGAGGTATGTAAAGGGGCAAGTAGGATCTCGGTGAGATTTGTCCAATAGAGCAGTCATTCACCAATAGGTGACAGATATTTTCATTTCCTTCCTGTCTTCATAAAAATTATTACAAAAGCAATGTAAGCCAGGGCACCTGGGTGGCTCAGTCTGTTAAGCATCTGACTTTTGGTTTCAGTTCAGGTCGTGATCTCATGGGTTGTGGAACTGAGCCCCCGAGTCAGGCTCCTAGCTCATTGGAGAGTCTGCTTTGAGGATTCTCTCCTTCTGCTCCTCCCCCCACCCATGCTCTTTCTCTCTCTAAGTAAATAAATGAATCTTTAAAGGAAAAAAAAAATGTAAACCTTCTCCTCACTTTTCTATAGCTTGCTATTCATTTCCTTGGTTTTCTATGTACTGAAACACTGAAAAGATATGCACTCCTTGGAGATGGAAGAGGAAAATTGGACTTTCTGATCTTTTGCTTTCCACTAGCATTTAAAGATCTCAAAGCAATTTTCCAACATTAGCTCATTCATTCTTACCTCATCTCTGTTAGTGAAAGACAAAGGGCAATTTTAATGACTAAAGGATTCTGTTTCTACTAACCACATCATTTCAGTGGCTCAAAGAAAATATATACCAAGAAATTCTCTAAGGTGTGGTGGAAATCAGTGATACCTTTGACTTTAAAACCCAGGGCTAGCAAACTACAAGTGATAGCTTTAACTTGTTTGATAATACTTAGGAAAAATCTCTTGGTTGAAAAGAAAAACAGTGAAATTACATTCTAGTCAATTCCTGAAGGGCATGGTTTTATTTTTTATAAGCTTTCTCTTTGGCCCACTGTTTTTGTTTTTTTGTTTTTGTTTTTTGTTTTTGAAACTAGGTGCTAAAGAGAGTGTCAGGATGGGAATGTCAGTCATGTAGATTATGGTGATGTTCTTGAGAGTCTAGTGGATAAGAGCCCCAATTTTAACCATATATCTGCCATTTAACAGCCAAATGATCTTGAAAAAGTCATTTACCTTTGCTGTTCTTAGAACAATACTTCCATAAAGGCATGGAAGTATTTCAAAGTTCCTTTTTAGTTCTCATGTTTATTACAACCGTTATGCTATAAATTGCTTTCTAGAAGAATTACTAACAATCTCCTTTTGTCCATTATTTCAAATTCGAGAAACATGTATTGCAAATGTCAGTATTCTAAAATGCCTGAAGGAATAAGGCAGGTAATATAAATAAATGTTACAAGATAGATAAAAGATAATAGGGAATTCTTGCCCCTCCCCAGACATCCAAAGCCACATTTTTTAATAAGAACATAATGTAAGCCAAGCAAAGGACATCTGCAGGCTAAAACATGTTCAAGCTTTTCTTATGCAAAAGTTAGATTATTTCATTTGATCATTCAGCTGTCCCCAGCTTGCTTCATGTGTGTCTTCTTCTTTTCAAACATCTCAAAATAATTATGTATCTCTCCAAATAAAAAAAAAACTTAGATTCATTTTCTTTCAGACTGCTTTAAATCAGGAATACATATTGCCTTTGTTCATGTCTTTTCTTGCTAGTTGATTTGATGGCTGATTTGACTCTGGTGATCCATCTCTCCTTGTTGGAACATCAGCATGAGCAAGTACACTGATACCATCACTAACTGTGAAGCCATGGCATGCCATGGATTAGCAGCATATCTTTTTGCATTGGCAGGTAGTTCAGCCTCACATTCAAATCTAAGGGAAGGACCAAACCTGTCCCCAAATCTCATTTTTGAGTGTCTGTCTCCTGGGACTACTTCTGGTATTAATTATGCATTAGTCAGCGTCCAGTCAGGACAAATGACACCAGTAATTTGGAGAGAGAAAATTCAATACAAAGAATAATTAACTACAAAATTTAGTTAAAGGTGTTAACAGAGAACTTTAAGTGGTATAGAAGTAGCAAAAGCAAAAATAGTCACTTCCTCTAGGGCTTAGGGACAGCAAACAAGGAAAGACTAAGAACTTAGCAGATTTCTCTTACTCCAAGATGGAGATTCAAACCTTTTTCAGATTGAGGTGGCTGAAAGAGAAAAATGCAGCTTGCTGGTGGTAAACAAATTTGCCAGCGGTTGAAGGTCAGAAGTGGTCTCTAAAAGTGGTCTGCCAAGTGGCTGGAAACACTTGCCAGAGGTCGCTGGCTTAAGCTGTGCTAGAGGAGGTCATTGAGAGGGTATGACAGCTTGTTGACCTGAAAGCTGGAATCAGGCAATCAAAGACTTCTCCTCCTATTCCCTGTCTTTGGAATTTATGTTCTGCCCACCATTCCCACAATGGGAGATGCTCTAAGGTCATAGTCTTGAGAGAATAAGGTGTTGAGACCATCTGGATGATATACATGACTAAACCCAGTTAAAGCCTTTATATAAACTTTTAAGATTCTGGTAGACAGGTGCAAAGATCTACTTGTCTTGCAGGTGCTCAGGACAAGACTCCTATGTAAGTTTCCTTATGTATTAAACCTGCTGCCTACGAGTCTGGAGTGGCTACCTCTTTCTTCTCTCTCTCCTTGCCCTGGGGCCAGTTTGTGAACCAACAAACTGGAACATAGGAAAAGCCAAGTGGATGGTTGGAGAAATTTGCTGGAGAGTGCAGGCTCCGAGGGACATAAAGAGGAGTACTACTCGGGCCACATATACACCAATCTGCTGGTGATGAAACAAAAACTGTACACTAGAATCTGGAAGTGAAATCCTTTGCTTCTACTATAGCTTTGCAGTTTCCCTCCATTACCCTCTATTAACCAAGCCTAATGATGAGCTGGCTGGCAAAGGAGAGATGTTTACAGAGTCCAGATCCAGCATCATAAAGCAAGGAAAAAAAGGGTGAATTTGGAGCTGAGGCCAGTAAATTGTAACTAATGCAGATAAGAAGACAAGTGGCATCTTGGGATTTGGGCATTGGGATTGAGGTGCCTATAAGACATTGAGGTAGATAATTAGCAAATTTTTAGATATAGTGTTCCAGAAATATTTTAGAATAATTGTTATACGCATAAGAGTGTTTGAGATCTTCAAGGAGAGCATGTGGAGTGAAGGCTAGTGGGCTAAAACAAGAGCCAGAGGAAACACCATTATTTTGAAAGTTGGTAAGAGAAGATAAGAAACCCACAAAAGAGGTCTAGGAGAAGTCAGATTAGGACAATCAAGGGTGATAGGCTCATGGAAGCCTAAAAAGTAAATATGTTCATAAAGTAAAGGATCTAGGAGCCATCCTTTTGGGTGAAATGTAATCATCAAGGAATATAGCACCCCCATCTCCCAGTCTCTGTAGGAGAATAGAAGCTTAATTTAACATTCATTTGAGCTGTTGCAGTAGTCCCCTAATGGTTTTCACTCATCTCCTTCAAATTCATCCTCATCTCTTGCCCCTGAATATTCTGTTTAAAAAAGAAATATGGGCATGTCAGTCCTTTTCTACTATCCTTAAATTGTTCTCATAACCTAAGGTGATACTTCTCAAACCCAGGCATACCTGTTACCACACATACAGAGATGTACCAAGGGAAATTCAAAGCATTAACATGGCACAACTTTCTAGACCACCAATTTTATTCAAATATTTTTGGAAGCAATTTAATAGGCAAGTACTTTTTAAAGTATTACTATATTAGTAAGTAGGCATGTAATGAAGTAGAATCCAAAAGTCAACCATGAAATTTTAGACTAACAGATGAAATATCAATGCAGTATTGTAGCAGTCTCCGTTAGGTGTACTTCAGGGACAAAGAGTAAGAAGCACCAATGGACAGAATAAAATCCAAGCTCTATAATATTACACAGATTGCTGTCTGTGACTTGTCTTCTACCTATCCCAATCTCTTCTCCCAAAACACTGTCTCTTTAAATCTACCTCTTAGACATTTAGAATTGTTTTTTCTTCTACAAATGGCACATATACATATAGCTTCATGTTACCATTGCACATTTTCCCCTCACTTAAATTGTTCTTCTTGTGCCCCCGTGCACCGAGGCTTCTTCCAAACTCATTATCTATTCATCCTTTAATATGAAATTTATCTGTCATCTTCCTGTTTCCTTGACCCATCGGAAAACTAAGAGGATCCCTCCTCTTTGCCACTACTACAACTGTACTTGTCATATTGTATTAAAATTATCTACTTACATATTTATCTACTTATTTAAACAGTAAATTTTTGGCTACGTGTCATCCATGTGCTATTCAACTCTATATCCCTAGCACCTACCATTATGTCTGTCACGTGGTTAATATTCCAAAAATCCTGCTTGAACTAATAATGAACTCCATAAATAACCAAGCACTGTATTAGGTGCTTTCACACATTTAAACCAGAGTTTGATGATAATATCCCTATTTTTAAAATTAAGAATCCAAGGCTCTCAGCATCAATGACCTTACCTTAAACCATGCGCTCTCACTGGCCCTGAAAATGTCTCCAAGGGGATGAAAATTAGTCCTTAGGGAGAGGAATATATCTTACTGATGACAAAGGTCCCCACCTGACAAAATATTATTGCCATTCAGTTGTCTTAAGTATCACACAAGTACCAATGACATCAAATTCATGAAACATGCACAAAATGTGTATAAGATCAAAACTACAGATCTATCTTAAATAGATGGCTGTGATTAGAGGACTTTCTCTAGATTGATTTTGTTTAATCTTAAAGTCATATCATGAGGAACTATACATGTCTATTGTCATCCATTGGCCACCTTATGAATGTTATTTGATGTTCAGTGCTTTTGTGTGTGACATGGACTTTGAAAATAAGTAACTGTACATATATTATTATTTAATTTCACAAATGTTATTCAACCAAACATTATTTTCCCAGTATAGGAAAGAAAAATGTTGACAATATTTGAATGAATGTCTAACAGCTAGTTAAAAGTTCTTTTCTTATCTCAAGCAAATTCAAAAGTTATGTTCACTAAAAAATAATTCTAGGAGATTATTTTGGATTGTTTTATTCTTCCTGGAAAAGAAACTGTTTTGAATGATTTTACTAAAATTGGATTACATTGTTAGTAGTAGTAGTAGTATATATTTATACAAATTGCTAATTTACACATACAATTTGATACATTATAATTTATATAAGTAAGTTACATTAAAAGTCACTCAACAAATATAGTTAGAAATTTCAATTTTTAAATTTTCTTATAACTTAAAAATGTTATTTAGTTATTCTCAACTCTGTATTGAATAGAGTGAGGCTTCTGTTTACTCTTTTTATGTATGAAGCTCAGGCATACATACAGTATATAAACAAATATACAGTATTTCTGGCATTATTAAAATTTCATGGAGGAGTAATTAGGAAAACACGTCAAAAAAGTCTTCTTAGTGGGGCAATAATGAAAAACTGGGCTGAGAAACAGAGTCTTAAATTACGCAGTCAAGAAGTGTGGAAGCCAGAATTCAATGTTATTTTGTAGCTGTAAATTCTTTTTTAAATCTCATCCCAGCTGGCTCCTGGCAATCAGAAATCTGATGGAAAAGTCATTCTACCACAAAACCGTGTTGATTTTTCCACCTCTGCCTAGGGCCCCCAGTGCCCTCTTAATAGCCTATGATTCCCTGCTCAGTAGAAAAGCATTTTCTCTGCAGACATCCTGGCAAATGCTCTTCTCAAGACCAAATACATTGCAAATCACAACCGACCTAGAGCTTGACTTAAAATTCTGCAATGTGCTCTCTGGCCATCTGTGCCAAATAGGAGCTAATTAAAAAACAGTTTAAATAAAGTAAGTCCATACTAAAAGGGGGGTTACCTAGAGGTGGGCCAATTCGCTCTTCTAATTAGTGTCTAGACCTGGCAGGCTGCCCATTCAGCATGCATCAGAAGACATTCACCAACCATGTAGGTGAACATACCTGACTTCTACCTTGCAAAACAAACAGTAAGCTTTATTCCTTATATAGAGACCAGCAATGCCCTCCTATTCATCTTCCCCACTTCCAAAAAGTTTTAGTGTTTTAGAGATCTCTAATAGCTTTTCAAAAAGAAACTAACATGTCTTAGAACCCATTTTATCATTCTATCATGACTTACACAAAACCAGGGAAATGCAATATAGAACAATTTACCCCTTTGTAAATTGAAGCTAAAATCACTAAGCAATAAGATGCCATCCAATCAACACAATGTGAGAGACTTATAAGATAAAATAGCAAATTGCTGTCTGGGCAGTTCAGAAAGCTGAAACTAACAATGAAGAGTGAGAAACCAAAGTCTGTATAGAGGATTTGACCAATCTGGTCAAATTTTATAAAGTTACCATAATGTTCTGATTACAATTACCCTGGCAAGTAAAGATTTATAACGGGTCCTCTGAAACAGAGCCCCCACGCAACTACATGGTGAAGACACATTATTTTAAATTAACCATGTCTGTATTTCCTGGAAGAAGTAAGAAAGTAGACTGAAGAAGATAATTAAGAGTCGGCTACATACAGCCTCTACTGTAGTAGGATTAACTAGGAAAACAATGTACTACGATGTGATTTCCACCCAAAGACTTTCTTCACAATAATATAGCAGAGGTGGAAATATAAGTGTTTCAAGACAGTTCATGACATCCCTCACTTTGAAGTTGTTTTACTCTTCATACACATTTTAACTTTGGCTTTTAGACACTTCTAGGCTCAGGGGCTTTTGTTTAGAAGAATATGTAGTTCCTCACAACTCACAACTAAATAGCATATAAAGCCATATAAGTCAATAACTACAATAAACTTTAATAAGTGCTATAAAAAGAGGCATATGCAAAATGTTTTCAGAGTAAAAAGCAGTTAAGGACTGAACATTCAGGAAAGTTGCATAAGCTTCACAGAGGAAGTGACATTTGAACTTAATCTTGTAAAATGATGAATAAATTTTTCTAGATGAATATTCTAGGATGAATATTTCTGCTAGAGGTTTGCCAATATAAAAATAATGAATGTGTGTAGAACAATTTGAAAACAATTAAGTCTGTCTCTGTGGGTAATAAATGAAGCTAAAGAGATAATTTGAGGATTAGATTACAAAGAACTGAAGTGAACCAAAGATAGGTATATAAGATTTCACTTAAAATCTGACTTAATCCATAATGATATAAATAAATAGAGGAGACAAATATCTCATGCAGAAAACCTCCAAAAATATTGTGTAGATAATATATAATAAATCTACATAATATGTCATGTTGATAAGTATGTACCCTTGATACAATGTAAGAATGAAAATGGCCATTTGGGCACCTGGGTGGCACAGTCAGTTAGGCAACTGACTCTTGGTTTTGGCTCAGGTCATGATCTCAGGGTCATGGAAGCCCCACCAAGGCTCTGTACTCAGCGGAGAGTCTGCTTGAGATTGAGAACCTCTCTCTCTGTCCTTCCCCGCCTTGTGCTCTCTCTCTTTTTCTCAAATAAACAAATAAATCTTTTTAAAAAAAAGAAAACGGCACTTTATCTGTGATCTTTCTCCAAAAAAAAAAACCATAATCTCAGTCTAATTAGAAAAAAAAAGACAAATCTCATTTGAGGGATACATTATAAAATATCTGACCAATACTTTTTTTTTTGGTGAAAAAAAATTAATTTAGATTTAACCAGCTGGACTCAGTTTAGATGATTCCAATTTTGTTGGCAACATCCAAAGTATCATAGTCAGGAGCCAGTCGAACATATGCCTTCTTCTCTCCATCAGGCCTGATCAAGGTGTTGACCTTGGCCATGTCAATGTCCTAGAGCTTCTTCACAGCCTGTTTGATCTGGTGCTTATTGGCCTTGACATCCAAAATGAACACAAGCGTGTTGTTGTCTTCTATTTTCTTCATGGCTGACTCAGTGGTCAGGGGGAACTTGATGATGGCATAGTGATCAAGCTTGTTTTTCCTGGGGGCGCTCTTTCGAGGATATTTGGGCTGCTTCCGCAGACGCAGTGTCTTGGGTCGTCGGAACGTAGGTGACGTGCGGATTTTCTTTTTTTTTGTGACTGTGGACGCCTTTCAGCACCGCTTTCTTGGCCTTCAAAGCCTTTGCTTTGGCTTCGGCTTTGGGAGGGGCAGGGGCTTCCTTCTTAGCCTTCGGCGCCATCTTCGTAAAAGGTGACCAATACTTCTCTTAACTGTCAAGATCATTAAGAACAGGTTTGAATAATTTTCTGCATCTATTGAGATGTTCATAGGGCTTTTATCTCATTTTGTTAATGTGATGTATCATGTTGATTGATTTGCAAATATTGAACTATGCTTGCAACCCAGGAATAAATCCCACTTGATTACGGTGAATATTTTTTAATGTATTATTGAATGAGGTTTGCTAATTTTTTTGTTGAAAATTTTTGCATCTATGCTCATAAGGGATATTGGCCTGTAGTTCTTTTTGCGGGGGGCAGGGGCATTTGTCTGGTTTTGGTATCAGGATAATTCTAGCTTTGTAGAATGAATTTGGAAGCTTTTCTTCCTCTTCTATTTTTCGGAATAATTTGAGAAAAATAGGCATTAACTTTTCTTTAAACATTTGGTAGAGTTCACTTGAAGCCATCTGGTCACAGACTTTTGTTTGTTGGGAGGGATTTTTTGTTTTGTTTTGTTTTGTTTGTTTTGTTTTTACTACTGATTCCATTTTGTTCTTAATAATCAATCTGTTCAGATTTTCAATTTCCTCTTGATTCAGTTTTGGAAAATTTTATGTTTCTAGAAATTTATTTATTTCTTCTAGGTTGTCCAATTGGTCGACATATAATCATTTGTAGTCTCTTACAATCCTTTGTATTTCTGTGATGTTGATTGTTAATTCACCTCTTTGATTTCTGGTATTATTTATTGAGTCCTCTCTTTGTCTTTTCATAAATCTGGCTAAAGGTTTGTCAGGTTTATATTTTCAAAGAACCACTTCTTGGTTTCACTGATCTTTTTTTTTTTTTTTAGTTTATTTCATTTATTTTCACTCTGAACTTTATTATTCCCTCTTTCTACTGGTTTGAGGCTTTGTTTGTTCTTCTTATTCTAGTTGTTTTAGAAGCAAGATTAAATTGTTTATTTGAAATTATTCTTAGTTCTTGAGGTAGATCTGTATTGCTATAAACCTCCCTCTTAGAACTGCTTTTGCTGCATCCCAAAGATTTGGATCATTGTGTTTTCATTTTTCTTTGTCTCCATGTAAACATCCATTTTTATCACCAACATCCATTCACGATAAAAACTCTCAACAAAGTGGGTTTAAAGAAAACATATCTGAACATAATAAAGGTTATATATGACAAACCCATGGCTAACATCATACTCAATAGTGAAAAACCAAAAGTTTTTTCTCTAAGATCAGAATCAAGACAAGGATATCCACTCTCACCAATTTTATTTAACATAGTACTAGGCCACAAAGATCAGAAGAAATGAAATAAAAGTCATCCAGTTTGGTAGGCAAGAAGTAAAACTGTCACTATTTGCAAATGACATACCATATATAGAAAATTCTAAAGATTCCACCAAAAAAACTACTAGAACTAATAAATGATTTCAGTGAAGTTGCAGGATTTGAAATTAATATACAGAAATCTTGTGGATTTCTATACACTAATAACAAAATAGCAGAAAGAGAAATTAAGAAAACAATCCCATTTGCAATTCTACCAAAAAGAATAAAATACATAAGAATAAATTTAATCAACCATGTGAAAGGCTGGTATTCTGAAAACTATAAAACATTAATGAAAGAAATTTAATATAACATAAACAAATGGAAAGATATACCATGCTCATGAATTGAAAGAATTAATATTGCTAAAATGTTCATACTACCCAAAGATATCAACAGATTCAATGGAATTCCTATCAAAATGCCAAAAGCATTGTTTTTGAAGAACTGGAACAAATAATCTTAAAATTTGTATGGAACCACAAAAAATTTCTGAACAGCCAAAGAAATCTTGAGAAAGATGAACGAAGCTACAGGTATCACAATCTGAGATTTCAAGATATACTACAAAGCTACACTAATCAAAATGGCCTGATGCTGGCACAAAAATAGGCACAGATCATTAGAATAGGATAGTGAGTCCAGAAATAAATCCTTGTTTATATGGTCAATTAATCTATGACAAAGGAGGCAAGTATAATGGGTAAAAGACAGTTTCTTCAATAAACGGTGCTGGGAAAATTGGACAGCTACATGCAAAAGAATGAAACTGGACCACTTTATTACACCATACACAAAAATAAACTCAAAATGGGTTAAAAACTTAAGCGTGAGACAGGAAACCATAAAATTCCCAAAAGAAAGGACAGGCAGTCTCTTGGACATTGGCCTTAGCAACTTTTTTCTAAATATGTCTTCTTAGCAAGGGAAGCAAAAGCAAAAATTAGCTATTGGAACAACATCAAAATCAAAAGCTTTTGCACAGTGAAGGTAACCATCAACAAAACAAAAAGGCAACCTACTGCATGGAAGAAGATATTTGCAAATGATATTTCCAAAAAAGGGATTAATATCCAAAATATGTAAAGAATTTATATAACTCAACACCGAGAGAGAGAGAGAGAGAAGAAGAAGGAGGAGGAGGAGAAGAAGGAGATTAAAAAATGGGCAGATGACCTGAATGGACATTTTTCCAAAGAAGACATACAGATGGCCAAAAGACAAGCGAAAAGATGTTCAGTATCACTAATCACCAGGGAAATGCAAAGTAAAACAACCATGAAATATCGCCTTACACCTCTTAGAATGGCTAGTATCAAAAAGATAAGAAATAGCAAGTGTTGGTGACGATATGGAGAAAAGAGAACCCTTATGAACTGTTGGTGGGAATGTAAATGAGTGCAACCACTACGGAAAACAGTATGGAGGTTCTCCAAATAATTAAAAAGAGAAATACCAAATGATCCAATAATTTTGCTACTGGATATTCACCCAAAGAAAATGAAAACACCAATTTGAAAAGATATGTGCACCACAATGTTTATTTAGGTATTATTTACAATAGCCAAGTTATAGAAGCAACCTAAGTTTGCATGGATAAATGGATAAAGTTATAAAATAAATAAGCCACTGGGATGAAGAATACAACATAGGGAATATATAGTCAATAATAAGGTAATAACGTTGTATGGTGACAGATAGTAACTACATTTGTCACAGGGAACATAGAATAATGTGCAGAATTGCCAAATTACTATGTTGTGCATCTGAAACTAATGTAATATGGTATGTAAAATATTTTTCCATACCTAAGAGAAGCCTAAGGAGACATGACAACTAAACATAGTTAGGATGGAATCATGGAACAGAAAAAGTAATTAGGTAAAAACTGAGAAAAACTGAATGAATTATGGACTTTAGTTAATAATAATATGCCAATATTTATTCATTTATTATAACAAATGTACCATACTAATTTAACATCATAATTATAGGAGAAAATGGGTGTAGGGCTTATGGAAACTTGCTGTAGGATCTTCACAATTTTTTTAGCCTAAAAAATAAAATTTATTTTTCAAGTATGAATTGAACAGGGTTTCACATCAAACAACTATGTCAGAAAAAATTATTTAGTCAAAATAGTTAAACCATTCAGTGTAGTAGATCTAAGCAAATATAAAACTTCATGATCTTTCATAGTTATATTATTCTCATATTCATTCTAAATGTATAAATCCACCCTCTAAAGACTATCAAAATCTTTTGTTAATGATGTTTCTTTCTAATTAGTGTAATTTCTAAGACAAGGTAAATTAAAACAGACAAAGCCTGCAAATGACAGTCTAGCGTCACAAAGTTAAAATCTGGAAAGGTTAAAACCAGAAGTCAGATCATCTGACAGTGCGCCTATAAATTAACCATGGGACAGGTGATTCATAATTGTGGCCATTTCCTTAGATAATATAGATGTGTGAACACATCATCAATAAGTGAACAGTTTCAGTTTCACTTTTAGAAGTATCTCAGACTCATTTATCAGTTGCACATAGATGACAAACATATATCCTGTGTTAGTTTCAAAATCAAATATTTTCTTCTATTAGTTCCATAAATCAATAAAGTATTCCAAAAAATTAATATTTCAGAATCTAATTGATATATTTCAAACTGGCATTTTCACCTGAAGTAGCATAACATTCTCTGATAGACCATATATCTTATTTAGAAGACCTAAAGGAAGAGTCACTGTACTAGAACTGCACTCTTGAAACTTAAACTTTTGGCCTAGTTTCTTTTAAGAAATAAACAAGCAAAAAATATTTCATAGTGAAATAGCCCTCACACAGAAAAAATACATTAAATATAAATGTTCACATTAATACATTATTATAATTACCAACAGGAAACCAGTACCGAGGTCAAGAAATTTAGAACATCAACAGCGTTGCTGAGGTCCTAAGCATGATCTTCTTGCTCCCAAAAGTCTTTTATGTTGATCAACTCCTCTATTGTTTATAGTTATAATACCTATATGTGTGTGTAAGGATGTGAATTAGCATTTTTACGGTAGGTATTATGCCTCATTGTTTTTCTTGTAATTCTTCTAAAATATTTTGTCTGTAGGATTCAGCTCTGTAGGACATACCGTTGAGTGCATCTGCAGTTTATTACCTTAATTGCCATATGATATTACATTATATGAAAATACTACAGCTCATTTAATAATTCTACTGTTCAAGGATGTATGGGTTATTTGCAAATTGAGGGTTAATTATGAATACTTCATCTATTCTTGTACATATTTTTTAAAGATTTTACTTATTTATTTGAGAGAGAGAGATTGGATGAGTCAGGGAGGGGCAGTGGGAGAGGGACATTGGGCTGATCATGGAGTCCAATGTGGGGCTTGTTCCCAGGACCCCGAAATCATGACCTAAGCCAAAGTCAGATGCTTAACCGACTTTTGCATATTTTTAATCCATGTATTTATGTATTTCTATTGGCTATATACCGAGAAGTGCAATTTCTGGGTTATAGATATGCTTACATCCAATTTTAGTAGATAACATAAACTATTTTCCAAAGTAGTTGTACCTATTTATAACATCAGTACTGTTTGTGGTAATTCTTGTTGATTCACATCTTTGTCAACATTTATTATTATCAGTCTTTTTCATTTTAGCCATTCTGATCATTGTGTACTGGTATCATATTCTGATTTCAATTTGCATTTTCCTAACAATTACTGAAAATGAGCACAGTTTCCTTTGAGTACGTTTTGAATTGACTGTTCATTTTCTTAAACGTTTCTCTACTGATATTTATCAGTTTTCTTCTCATTAATTTGTAGGAATTCTGGATTAGAGTTCTTTGACAGTTGTATATGTTGCAAATATTTTCTCCCACTACATGGCTTGCATTTTTACTCACTCAATAAATAATATTTAGTAAACAGAAGTCCTCAACTTTCCCATAGTCAAGTTTGTCAGTCTTCTAATTTATCAGTCTTCTCCTTTATGGTTAGTGCTGTATGTGTTC
The DNA here is from genome assembly GCF_003265705.2 of Callorhinus ursinus. Lineage (NCBI taxonomy): Eukaryota > Metazoa > Chordata > Mammalia > Carnivora > Otariidae > Callorhinus > Callorhinus ursinus. The sequence goes on from NW_027397081.1 coordinate 36,536,388, forward strand.
TGTTTAAGAAAAATTTTTCCTACCACAAGATCATGGATATATTCTTCATTCATATTCTAAAAACTGTTTTGCCTTTAAAAATTGGAATTGATTTTTGTATATAGTGGGAGATATAAATCAAGTTTCAATTTCTTCCAAGTGTTTATCCATCATTCCAGTATTTTTATTGAAAATGTAGTCCCTTTCATACTATTCTGCAGTACAATCTGTGTCATAAATCAGGTGTCCATATGGAATGAATCTAATTCTGGGGGGTCTCTCTTCTGTTCTATTATTCTTTTCTTCCTCTCATTGTGAGTATGATGCTATCTTATTTTTTGTAACTTTTTCTTAAGACTTGATATCAGAGGGGCACCTGGGTGGCTCAGTCATTAAGCGTCTGCCTTCGGCTCAGGTCACGATCCCAGAGTTCTGGGATGGAGCCCCACATCAGGCTCCCTGCTCCGCAGGAAGCCTACTTCTCCTTCTCCCATTCTCCCTGCTTGTGTTCCCTCTCTCACTGTGTCTCTCTCTGTCAAATAAATAAATAAAATCTTTAAAAAAAAAAAAAAGACTTGATATCAGAATAAGCACCTTATCTTTTTTCTTCTTCAAGTAGTGTTTCAGCTATATATGAAATACATTTTTATATAATATGTAAATATAATATATTTTATATAAGTATATTAATAATTTTATGTTTCACTAGTAAATATTACTAGAAATTTGATCAAATAGATCATTCTGGAGAAAACTGATATCATTCAATATCTTCCAATCCATGAAAAGTATATATCTCTTTTTTATTTGGGTTTTATCTGATTTTTGTCAGTAATGTTTGAACTGCAACAACAGTGGAGAAAAAATATTATAACCATTCAGGTAGCAAAAACAACTTAGCTATAAGAAAATAATGTAGCTAATTATTCAGATTTCTCATGAATAAAATAGCATATCCAAAGAAAACAGAATTGTTTTCTGTTAAAAATTGTTTTTCTGTTAAAAAAGTTTTAAAGAAAACATATTTGATGCAAAAATTTTTATGTGCAAACTTATTTGTGTGGGAAAATAAAACATCTGTGAATAGTCAAAGCTCTGAAATAATGAATTAAATTACTAATATCTCATCTAAGAAAATTTCTTGGGACTCCTGGCAGGCTCAGTTGGTAGAACATACAACTCTTCATCTTGGGGTTGTGAGTTCAAGCCCCACATTGGGTGTAGAGATTACTTTTAAAAAAAAAAAACTTAAAAAAGAAGAGAAAATTTCTTGTAGATATATTTTAGGTGATAGAAATCAAAATCAAAATCAAGAACTCAGTAAAAAGAAATTCAAGATTTTTTAAAAAAACTAATTTTGAGCACTGAAACCAATAAGCCATCAATTTAGGCACACAATAACTGAAAGTGTGATTAAAAAAAAAGGATCATGAGAATAGTTTTTAGTTCATTTTAATCAAAGACTGTTGTGGTAAACAATAAACCACTAAATAAAAAATGTTGTTTAATAATCTCTCTTCTAAGAAGTATGTAGAAAAAGGTGAACATTATGATTGTCTTTTTGTAATATTTTATAATGTCTAACAGAATTGCCTAATTCTTCTGAAACAAAGAACAAAAATAACTATCAACCATTATTCCTCTTTGAATATAAATATAAATATGCATACTTCTGATTTCAATCCTAAAGCACAGTGTTGACATTTAATGTGAGATATAAATATGAACACATTTTAAACATAAAATAATGTGTTTATTTTGGTCCACCACTATTTCTTCTTTTGTTGAAATATTAAATTTTACCAAATAATTTTTCACTTGCTTTTTAAAAAAAACTTTTGTTTAATTAATATGGTCATTGCATTCTTAGATATTCTAATATCAAACCATCTCCACAGCTGAAACAAACCTCACATCGTTTTGTTTTGTTTTTTAAAGATGTATTTACTTATTTGGGAGAGGAATAGGGAGGGGCAGTGGGAAAGGGAGAGACAGTCTTAAGCAGACTTCCTGCTGAGCAGGGAGCCCCACATGGGGCTGGATCACATGACCCTGAGATCATGACCTGAGCCAAAACCAAGAGTTGGTCGCTTAACCAACTACACCACCTAGGTGCCCCCTCACATTGGTTTTTGATGTTTTAATGGACTACAGTTTTAAATTACCAATATTTTGACATTTTTGCATAAATATTTACACACACAATTTATTATTTGTGCTGCATTTGTTGTTATTTTTAAGAACACCATTATGTGGTGTTTATAAGAGAATGAATCTCGTTGATCTTAAAAGCAATAATTCGGTACAGAAAAGTCATTTTAATAGAGACAGGAGGGTCTTTTAGATAACTTTCTCACTGTCATACCTGGATATTTATCTTTCTAATTTTACTTCATTTTAAAGTTAATTTTAATAATTTATAGTTTCCTAGGGATGGTGTATACAGTCCAAAGAACAATGAATTGAAGTGATTAATAACTAAATACAAGAGAAAAAAACAGGAGCAAATAAGTCTTCCAGGAGCTGAAGAAGGGAAAGATGTGAAGTAAAAAATCAAGAAATAATCTAAGGAAAATTTTTTTCTCACTATAAAACAAAGTATAACAATAATAACTAATACTTTTAGAAACTTAGAGCCAATTTTATGTGCTGGGTGCTGTTCTGAGTAGGGTAGCCATTTACTATTGTTCAGGTGGTATACTGCACAATTGCAGGGACAGCATTTACACTGCAGTCTATGTGAATGGTACTTCTGGAGTTGCTTAGTGTAAAACCTGAGTGCCAGACACAGTGGCTTTCACTGAAGCACTTTATAGATTAACATATGTAACCCTCAGAACAATCCTAAATAGTAAATACCATTATTTTTTCACTTTACAGATAAGGAAAGAGAGGTAGAGAGAGATTAAGTCCCTTGTCTAAGATTCCACAGCTAGAAGGGGTAGAGCCAGGTTTCAATCCAGTTCCAGTGCACCACACTACTACCCAGAAAATAGTTTTGTTGAATTAAACTAATCAGTACAGAATTACAAACACACTTTTCTATAGGCGAAGAGGAAAGGAAGAAATCAATTCAAGCAAGGTGAGGGAACTACTCAGTGAAGGAAATAATATAAAACTATCTTGAAGGAATGAGTGGAATTAAGTGAAAAGTCAGGGGAAGTGTTCTTCAGATGGTGGGAAGAGTGATAACAAAGCACGACCACATCCGCTTTTACCTATAAGAGTATGTGACTGAAAGAAATGTGCAAAACAAAATGGGAATTACTGTAATCTACTGGTAGCTGAGTAAACTTGGAAGCATTGCATATATAAAAGTAATTTGTACAAAGGGTTGCAGAAATCTCAGAAAAAATAGAAACATTGCATGGGATTAGGAACATTAAAGTAACTGAAGAATTTTGTTATGGTATGGACACTTAATTCGGAGAATTAGAAAAAATCCATCTGTAAAGTGACATCTATTCTCACTGTGGCCCCTCAGTTCCAATGTAGAAAAAAGGCTCTCAAGGAAATTACCAATATGATACGATTAATTCAATGTGATCATTTCTTAAAAATAAGACAATCTTCTAGAAAATGTATGAACCATGTGTAATCATTTTCTATGTTCTCAGTTCAACCTTATACAGTAGGGTGCCCACATATTTGAAGTGATAAAAGTTCCCAAAAAGAAAACTTGTTCTCTAAACTAGGTATTTATAAACACTGGCATCACCTTGATATAAATTAATGCTAAATGCATGAAAAGAGACAGTGGTATTATCTGGGCCCTAAAACCTTCAGTAGCTCAGCTTCTGATCCAGAGCTGCATTGCTTTTAGGCCACCAGTTTCAGGGGAACTACTAAAATCAGGTAAATGGAAGAAGAACAAGACAGAAAGCTTATAAAATCCATTTCTTTTCATTGGAATGTCAATGCCTGATGTCACTCTGTATTTTTGTAATCCAGGTATCTTAGTTCTTTATCATGCTACATTGCCTTGTATGCAAATGTGTTAATGCCTTTAACCCCTCAAACTATCCACAGTCTCCAGAATATGTAGACAATAGACTTCACTGAAAGCTTGAGGAGCAGAAGTATGTACACTACCGAGTGTGTAGCATGGAAATTTTCCAGTCCATTCCCACATATCCACCATAGTAGACATCTTCCTCCTGGAGAATTTTCAGAAAGTCTTCTTTTCTACTTGATCCTCATCTTCCTGTTCCTTGAGATCTCTTTCCCTCATTCTTCTCCATTCTATTCCATCTCTCTTCTCTAGCACATTTACCATCATTCCTGAAATGCCATATCATTTGTGAAGCAGAGAAGTTTAGTTTCCTCTTGGTTGTGTGCAAAATGTGGTTCATAATCAAAAGCCTCATTAAATTATATACTTAAAACATGGTAGTTTTCTTTCTGAGAAATACTTAGTATTATCAGATTTTTTAATATTTTGTTATTTGAATGAGTACAAACTAGAGTCTCATTTTGGTTTTGATTTGTAATTTCCCTGATCATTAAAAACAATATATATATTTTTTATGTACTGTAAAATTATTTTATATTTTATTGCATTTTGGTTTCAATTCAAGAGCTTTTTGTGCTACTAGACAAGGACATGTATTTGACATGGACAGTAAAATCTAAACGCAAAAGGAATTTATATTTTGTCTGAGAGTTTGTTTTTTTTTTTTAAGATTTATTTATTTATTTATTTATTTGACAGAGAGACACAGCGAGAGAGGGAACACAAGCAGGGGGAGTAGGAGAGGGAGAAGCAGGCTTCCCACAGAGCAGGAGCCCGACGCGGGGCTCAATCCCAGGACCCTGGGATCATGACCTGAGCGGAAGGCAGACACTTAATGACTGAGCCACCCAGGTGCCCCTTATCTGAGAGTTTGTAAAACGTCACTCACAGCATCACTGAATTTCAGTGTTTTTTTATATAAATATGCCATAATTAGTCCTATCTCTGTGATGTGCATAAACATTTAAGTTGAGAATAAACTTTCTACTTCATCAATCAAAATGATCATTTAGATGATTAATTATATACATAGATATCTTAATTACAAATCTTTACACATGGTTCAAAGATTCCACTTAAACTTTTAAAATCAGTTATTTTGGAAATGATTACACTTTTTTCAAATTGATGCAAAACCATAATTAAAACTTAACATTAAAAAAACATTGATTATAAAATAAAGGTATACAAATATGTATATATATTTATAGTACACATTTCAATGCTACTGAAAGAATACTGAAATCAGTATTTAAATTCCAGTATAATTAACGTAGAGTGTTATGATAGTTTCATGTGTACAATATAGTGATTCAACAATTCTATACATTACTCAGTGCTCATCACAATAAGTATACTCTTAATCTCCTTCACCTGTTTCAACCATGGACCCACCCATCTCCGCTCTGGTAACCATCAGTTTGTTCTCTATAGTTAACAGTCTGTTTTTTGGTTTGCCTCTTTTTTTCTTTGTTCATTTGTGTTTTGGGGGTGTTTGAGGGGGTGGTTTTTAGATTTATTTATTTGAGAGAGAGAGAGAGAGAGAGAGCGCACACACGTGCATGAGCCGGGGAGGGGCAGAGAGAGAGGAAGAGGGAGAGAATCTCCAGCAGACTCCCCGCTGAGCATGGAGCCTGACATGGGGCACAGATCATGACTCAAGACGAAATCAAGAGTCAGTCACTTAACTGACTGAGCCACCCAGGCGCCCCTATTCATTTGCTTTGTTTCTTAAATTCCACATATGAGTGAAATCATATTGTATTTGTCTTTCTCAGATTTCACTTAGCAATGTAGCCTCTAGATCCATCCATGTTGTTGCAAATGGCAAGATTTCATTCTTTTTTATGGCTGGATAATATTCCATTGTGTATATATATACCCCTTATTCTTTAGCCATTCATCAATTGATGGACACAGGCTGCTTACATAATTTGGCTATTGTAAATAATGCTGCAATAAACATAAGGGTGCATGTATCCCTTTGATTTAGTGTTTTTGTATTCTTTGGGTAAATACCCAGTAGTGCAATTGCTGGGTGATAGGGTAGTTCTATTTTTAACATTCTGTGGAACCTCCATACTATTTTCCGTAGTGGTTGCACCAGTCTGCATTCCCACACACAGTGCATGAGTGTTACTTCTTCTCCACATCTTCACCAACACCCATTGTTTCTTGTGTTGTTTTTAGCCATTCTGATGGTGATATCTCATTGTAGTTTTGATTTGCATTTCTATGATGGTAAGTGATGATGAGCATCTTTTCATATGTCTGTTGGCCATCTGTATGTCTTCTCTGGAGATATTTCTGTTCATGTCTTTTGCCCATTTTTATTTACTTATTTTTATTATTGTTTCAAGTTTTTATTTAAATTCTAGTTAGTGTACAGTGTAATATGGGTTTCAGGAGTAGAATTTATTGATTCATCACTTACATATAACAGCCAGTGCTCATCATAAGTGCCCTCCTTAATACCCATCACCCATTTATCCCATCCTCCACCCACCTCCCGTCCATCAACCCTCAGTTTGTTCTCTCAGTTAGTCTCTTATGCTTTGCCTTCATCTCTCTTTTTATGACATTACAAGAAAATCATTTCTACTTGGATAATCTAAGACAACCTCTCTTTTTTAAGGTATTAAGGTGCTTTAATTAGCAATTTTGATTCTCTTAACTCTCAGTTAAGAGTCGCTTATGATTTGCCTTCATCTCTTTTTTTCCCCTCTTCCCCTAGTTGATCTGTTTTATTTCTTAAATTCCACATATGAATGAAATAATATGGTATTTGTCTTTCTCTGACTGATTTGTTTTGCTTAGCATTAATACACTCTAACTCTTTCCACATTGCAAATGGCAAGAGTTCATTCTTTTTGATGGCTGAGTAATATTCCATAGTGTGTGTGTGTGTGTGTGTGTGTGTGTGTGTATTTCATATCTTCTTTACCATATCTTCTTTATCCATTCATCAGGTGATGGACATGTGGGCTCTTTCTATAGTTTGGTTACTATTGATAATGCTGCTATACACATCAGGGTGCCTGTGTCCCTTTTAATCAGTGCTCTTGCATCCTTCGGGTAAATACCTAGTAGTTCAATTGCTGGTTGTAGAATAGTCCTATTTTTAACTTTTTGAGGAATCTCTATACTGTTTTTCAGAGTTCTTCTGCCCATTTTTAAATTGGATTACTTGGTTTTTGGCTGTTGAGTTGTACAGGTTCTTTATATATTTTGGATACTAACCCTATATTGGGTATGTCATTTGCAAATATCTTCTCTCATTCAGTAGGTTGTCTTTTATTTTTGTTTACTGTTTCCTTCTCTGTGCAGAAGCTTTTTATTTTGATGTAGTCCCCACATTTTATTTTTGCCAACTTTGTTCTTTTTCACAATTGTTTTGACTAGTTAGGATCCCTTGCATTTTCATGTGACTATTAAGATAAGCTTCCCCATTTCTGCAAAAATGGAAGTTGGAATTTTGATAAGGATTGCACTGAACCCGTATATTCATTTGGAGAGTATTACCATTTTAATAGCATTGAATCTTCCAATTTATAAATACAAGATGTCTTACCATTTATTTAGGCTTTATTTAATTTCTTGCAATGATGCTCTGTAATTTTCTGTGTACTGAAAGTACACTTTGTACTTTTTGTTAAATTTATTACTAAGTACATATTTCACTTTGATGCACTGGTAAATACAACTGTTCCCTTAAGTTCATTTTTGGATTATTTATAAGTAATGTATAGAAACAACATTAATTTTGAATACTGATCTTATATCTTGAAATCTTGCAGAACTAATTTATTAACACAAGTTTTTCGTGGACTCCTTAGGATTTTCAATTTATACAACTATATCATTTGCAAACAGAAATCATTCTACTTCCTAATTTTCATTTAGAATGACTTTTATTCCATTTCCTTGCCTAACTGCCTGGCTAAAACTTTAACTACATTGTTGAATAGAATTCCTGAGAATGGACATTCTTGTCCTGTTCCTAATTTTAGGGGGAAAGTATTTAGTCCTTCACCATTAATATTATATTAGCTATGTTTTGTTTTGTATTTTGTAAATACCTTGTCTAATGTTGAGAAAATTCAGTTCTTTGTTGAGTGTTTTTATCATGATACAGTGTTGGATTTTGTTAAATGCTTTCACTGTATGCAAAAATTATGTAGTTTTCATCCTTTATTCTATTAATAGGGTATATTACATTGACTGATTCTTGTGTGTTGCACAAACTTTGCATCCTAGGATAAACTCCAATTGGTCATGTTAATATATTAGCTTACTTTGACTGCTGAAACAAATTACCACAAACTTATTGGCTTAAAATATCAAAAATATATGATCTTGTAATTCTATGGATTAGAGGTTCAACATGAGTCTCACTGGGCTAAAAGCAATGTATCAGCAGAATTGTATTTCTTTCTGGAGGCTCTAGAGGAGAATTTGTTTACTCACACTTTCCATTTTCTAAAGGCTGCCCATATTCTCTAGCTCATGGCACCCTTCTTCCCTCTATTAGCCAAAACAGTAGGTAGAATTATTGACTCTTGACTTTGCTTCTATGATCACATCTCTTTCTCTGACTCTTGTCTTCAGCCTCCTCCACCTCCTCCTCCTTCCTCCTCTTCCTCCTCTTCCTCCTCCTCCTCCTTCTTCTTCTCTTTTTGGACCCTTGTGATAATCACTTTTATTTGGATAACCTAAGACAACCTCTCTTTTTTAAGGTATTAAGGTGCTTTAATTAGCAATTTTGATTCTATTTGCAACGTTATTTCCTTCACCATGTAGCCTAACATATTTAAGACTCCAGGGATTAGAATGTGGATATCTTTGGAAGCTATTATTCTAACTACCATGGCAAATAATCCTTTTGGAATGTTGCTGGAATCAGTTTGCTAGTATTTTGTTGATTTTTACATCTATATTCAGAACAATTATTGGTCTGTAGTTTTCTTGTAATGTCATTATCTGGATTTAGTATTAGTGCCATACTATCCTCACAGAAAGAGTAGGAAAATATTTTCTCCTTTTTTTTTTTTTGAAAGAGTTTGAGAAGGATTAGTGTCAATTCTTTAAATACTTGATACAATCTGCCAATGAAGCCACCTGGTGTGGGATGTTTTTATAGAAAGTTTTCTGACTACTGCTTTAATCTTTTTATTTGTTATTGGTCAAGTCACATTTTTTGAGACTATATCCATAGTTTGTGTCTCTCTAGGAATGTATTCATTTCATCTAGATTATCTAATTTGTTGGCATACTATTTTAATATTACCCTTTTTTTTCCCCTATAAGGTTGGGGGTAATATTCCCCCTTTTTACTGATTTCAGCAATATAAGACCACTTTCTCTCCTTGGCCAGTCTAACTAAAAGTTTGTTGACTTTGCTGATCTTTTCGAAGAACCAACTTTTGGGTTTTTTTCTACTCTACTTACTGTTTTTTTTTTCTTTCCTCTATTTCATTTCTTTCCACTCAGATTTTTATTATTTCCTTTTTTTCTGTTTGATTTAGGTAGAGTTCACTCTATTTTCCACTTCATAAAGTGGAAGGTTAAGGTTTTGATTTATGATTTTTCTTTTTTTAAATATAGGTGTCTAGTGCTATAAATTCATCTCTCATCACTGCTGCAGGTGCATCTTATAAATTTTGGTATGTTGTGTTTTTGTTTTCATTCATTTAAGAGATTTTTTAACTTCCCTTCTATGTCTTATTGATTATTTGCTCTTTTTTATTCTCCATATATTTGTGAATTTTCTAAAATAGCTTCTGGGTTTTTTTATTTTCTAATTCAATATTTGTTAGAGGACATAATTTGTATTGTTTCAATCCTTTTACATTCATTGAGACATTATTATGGCCTAACATATAATTTTACCTAGAGGATATTCCATGTGCCCTTGAAAAGTCTGTTGTTGGTGGCTGAAGTATTCTATAGATGTCATTAGATCTAGGTGGTATATACTGCCATATGAGCCTTTTAATTCCTTGTTGATCTTCTATCTAGTTGTTCTATCCTGAAAGTGGTTATTGAAATCTTCAACTATTATTACTGCTGAATTGTCTATTTATGCCTTCAGTTCTGTCAGTTTTTACTCTACTTAATTTAAGACTCTATTGTTGTTTGTGTATCTGCTTATAATTGTTATATCTTCTTGACGGATTGACACTTTTATCACTACAAAATGTCTTTCATTGTCTCTGGTAACGAGATTTGTTTTAAAATCATTTTGACTAATGTTAGCATAAACACTCCAGCTCTCTTTGGACTACTATTTTCATAGTATATCTCTTCTAATTCTTTTACTTTCAACCCATTTATGTCTTTGAATCTAAAGTGTTTCTCTTGATTTTTGAGGCCGACAATTTCTCCCACAGGGGTTAGTCAGAGCATAGCGAGTGAGTGCCCAGCTTCTCCAGCCATGCAGGACACTGCCTATCTGGTCCGTTTTTTTCTCATCTCTTTAAAAAACTGAGGTGATTGGCATGACCGAAGGGATGGAAGAGTTTGGGAGCACAGCAACAGGGCTTGGAACTAATTAAAAGGCTGTGGATCTCAAAAAAAAAAAAAAAAAAAAACAAAGCTAGAAGCATCACACTTCCCAATTTCAAACTATATTGCAAAGTTATAGTAATCAAAACAGTATGCTACTACATACTACAGACACACAGACCGATGAGACATAATTGAAAGCTCAGAAATAAACCCACACATTAGAGTCAAGCAACATTTGGCAAGTGCTCCAAGAACACAAAATGGGAAAAGTTAGTCTCTTCAACCAATGGTGAGAAATCATTCTCATACATTTGTTCTTTAGATATCATTTTCTTTAGGTTGTTTTTTTTTTTTACATATTTAAAATAGCTAAATTAAAGTCTTTGTCTAATAAATTCACATGTGGGCTTTCTCAGTGATATTTCCACAAGCATTTCATAGAACTTAACTTCTTTTTTTCCTCTCCAGGGACATTCTTTTTTGTTTCTTCTCATAATTTTCACTGAAAATTGGGCATTTTAAATAATATAATGTGGCCATTTTGCAAATCACTTAGTTTTTCTCCCCAGGGATTTTGTTGTTTTTGTTGCTGTTTGTGTTGTTATTACTGCTGATGGTTATTTGTTTGGTAACTTTCCTAAACTGAATCTGTAAAGTTTGTGTTCTTTGTAAGGGGCTACTGAAGTTCTGCTTAGCTGGCTTAATAATCACCTAATAATTGAACATAGATTTCTTTAAATGCCTGTAACCACTGAGTTCCCAGATTTTCCCAAAGGGCTTTGTTGTCTGTTTAGCTTGCCTTTACACATCTGTCTTAGCTGTCACTTCCTATTTCTATAAAATCTCCAGGTCAGCCATAGGTAAGAGTGCAGGGCCTTCTCAGGTCTTTCCTAAGCATGCACAGACTCATGTATGAACACAGTTCTAAGCATGTGAGAGGACTTCTATATTCCCATGACTTTTCAAAGATTCTCTAGATATATCCAGAAGCTTTTCCTTTTAAGTATTTTGATCAGTTTGCCATTTGCCCCAATAGTTATCACGGCCTCAGGCAATTGCCACTGAATACTGTTTACACTGAATAAGCTCTGAGTCAGATCAAATAAGACAAATCTTCTGAGTGGAATTGTCCAGGGAACTGTCATACAGGTCAAATAATGACAGGTGAGAATAGGGCTTTGGAGGAGTTCCAACCCCATACACATTCTCCAGTGGCTGCTAGACTGCTTTTCAACATGACTACAGGACTGTTGGTTTTCAAGAGCTAAGAAGAGAAGGATGATAGGGTAAGTTAAAACATCACAAAGCTAATTGTCCTTATCAAGACTTACTCATTTTTCTTCAATAAATATTCACAAGACTGTTGTGGACTTTTGGTTAACTCTGAGTTCTGGAAGTTTTGATTTTTATCAATTTTTTCCAGGGTTCTCATTGCTTTTATGAAGGAGAAAATTTCCAAAGGTTTTTTGTTTGTTTGTTTTGTTTTGTTTTTTGAGAGAGAGAGAGTGGGAATGGGGAGGAGGGGCAGAGGGAGAAAGAGAGAGAGAATCTTAAGCAGATTCCATGTCCAGGGCTCAAAATCATGACCCTGAGATCATGACACGAGCCAAAATCCAGAGTCTGATGCTGAGCCAACTGAGCCATCCACATCCCCAATTGTCAGACGGTTTTACACCACCATTCCTACTGGTGTCACTCATTGTTTATTATAGAGATACTAGATGCTGGTACTCTGTAGTATGACATTTTAATCTTAAGAAGCTCTTAGATAAATTTTTCATGAAATCCTTATAATGAGTATATGGAATTGTGGGCTGGATAATAGTACAATTAGGAAGATTCATACATAACTTAATATGACCAATGAACTGATTAATAAATTGAGTTAGAACTGGGAGGAGGTCTCCTGTGGTTCAGTTTTTGGTTTTATCTCATTCGGCTTCTGAACAATTTGGATAAATTTGAATAAATATATTAGATTTTCAAGTCAAATTTTCAAAAATAATTTTAGATAAGGTATCTTATTTTTAAAATATTTTGATAGGCTGAAACACTGAGCAAACATATTTAAATATTTTTAAATATGTTGATAGGCTGAAATAGTAACATGGCCCAATAAATCCTGTATTTATCTTTTAAAATTAATTGTATTTTGTTTATTAGAAGGAAAAAGTTAACGGTGACCTGTAGTATAAAAGGAAGAAGAGAGGGGGCGGAGCAAGATGGCGGAGGAGTAGGAGACCTAGATTTCGTCTGGTCTCAGGAATTCAGCTGAATAGGGATCATACCATTCTGAACACCTACGAACTCAACAGGAGATCGAACAGGAGAGTAGCAACAACTCTCTGAACAGAGAAGCGACCACTTACTGGAAGGTAGGGCGTGTGAAGAAGTGAATCTGAGGCGATATTCGGGAGGATAGATGGCGGGGGAGGGGCCTCCGCCAGCCGCTTCTGGCAAGTGCTAGAGCCGCGGAGCACAAAATCGGAACTTTTAGAAGTCAGCTCCGCTGAGGGACGTCGCTGCAGTGGCTAAGCGGGGGGTGGAATCCTCCCGGGACAGTGTGGTCTCAGGAACCTTGGGGTCACGGAGAGACTGGGGGTGCCTGAGTGCGCCAGAGCTCCCAGGTATCAGAGCGGGGAAGCCGGCTGCAGAGACGGAGCAGAGTCACGGGCTCTCAGCTCGGAGTTGCCATAAACTGTGATCTGCGGCCCAGTCGGGGCACGGCTCCCCCAGCAGGGACCCAACAAGCAGCAGATCCGGGGAGATTCCCCTTCCTTCCTGGGGAGGAGCGGTGCGGGAACGCACTGCAGGGATCTGCTGGGCTTGGAGACTCCGTGCGGGTTCGGGTGCCAGAGATAGCAACGCTCGATCACAGGCCGGGTGAGCACGGAGTGCGGCTGGAGACCGGGGACACGGGAGTGACCTGCTTTTCACTGGGGACACACTGAGGAGCGGGGCCCCGAGTTCTCAGCTCTTCCGG
>NW_027397081.1:36554868-36607490 GCF_003265705.2 Callorhinus ursinus
ACAATGGAATATTATGCAGCCATCAAAAGGAATGAGATCTTGCCATTTGCAACGACGTGGATGGAACTGGAGGGTGTTATGCTGAGTGAAATAAGTCAATCAGAGAAAGACATGTATCACATGACCTCACTGATATGAGGAATTCTTAATCTCAGGAAACAAACTGAGTGTTACTGGAGTGGTTGGGGATGGGAGGGATGGGGTGGCTGGGTGATAGACATTGGGGAGGGTATGTGCTACGGTGAGCGATGTGAATTGTGCAAGACTGTTGAATCACAGATCTGTACTTCTGAAACAAATAACGCAACATATTTTAAGAAAAAAGAAAAAGAAGAAGATAAGAGGAAGAAGAGAGAAATAGAAAGAAGGAAGAAAAGAAAACTAGTAGGTTTAGCTGACCATTGAAATGCTATGTGTTAAACAATAGAGTAAGCTTATGACTGGTATACCCATATATACATACAATTGCTCTCAGAAATAATAATTATTAATTCAAAAGATATTTCTTAAACACATAATATGTGCAATCTACTCTCTTAGATACTGTAGACACAAAGCTTTATGGGAAAAGTACAGGCTTTGCCCTCAGTGAAATCACGAATAGAGATAAATGAAAACAAATCATAAAACAATGTAGTAAGTGTTACATAGCAAATAAGCACAAAGTGGTCAGGGAACACTCAAACAGAAGAATTAATTCTGTTCAGAGGAGAAGTCTGATGAGTAAGTACACTTTGAACAGGAATACAAAGGTTAGGAGAGCTTTCCAGGGACTAGTGTCTTGTATTAAGCATTTAGTATGTTGCTGGAGTAAAAAATCATAATAAAACAGGCATTTCTTGGCTTTGAAGATCACAATCTAGTGAGACACTTACTACCAGAAGGAAGAGCTCCCTAACTTCCTTCAAGTGAAAATTAGCTGAAAGATCTTAGTAATTAAGTTGGCAAAAGTACCTCTGCAGATGACTTCCCTCAGTTTCACAGTGGTGAAAAGTAAAACTTCAATTCATGCTGTAACAATTTCTACAGAAAATATTTGGGTGAATTAGAGATGAACAAAAAAGATTAGAGTCATATGCAACTACTCATAAAACTCTAATACGAAGTCAGCACAATCATCAGACTTTAATTAAAGCTTTGAAAGTAGTTCGACCTCCATAATGCGCTAGATTCCTCTGAACTTATTACACAAGCATTTTTTCATTGAATTGCTACAGCAACTCTAAGCACTGAACAAGATTTATAGTATCACAGATTGGATGACAGATAATCGTAAAAGCTAAAGATAATAAATAATTATTGGTACCATCTGGACTCTGAAAAACATCCTTTTAAAGAGTGCATTTCAGAAATCTACAAAAATAGAATTTGTGCAAAGAACATAAAAATGTTAAATTTAAATTAGATGGCAGAAAGGATACTAAGAATTCACAGGGAGGAATATAGATCTAATTTAGAAGCAACTGACACAAACTTATTTGTAAAACAGGATAGTTTTTCAGATAAGCATTTACACAAGTAGATTAAATGTTCTATTAATCTCTTCATATCAAAGATAACAAATGTCACCTAAATCTGAGTCATGGTGTCATTCTGATAGTTTTTCCACTTTACAACTGAGAAGTTTGGTTACTAATGACATTGGTACACATATATTCAATGTGAAAAAATATATAGTAATTACATATGCATTTGGTCTATTCTATTCAGGTCTTTCTGTATCAATAGAGAGTTAATCATATAAAAATGTTAGTAGATGGCTTTATAAAGATATTAGACATGTGTTTTCTTGGTGTCTGGCTCTTCTTTGAGGAGAGAGGAAAAACAGCCCAAAATACCTACAAACACCTGTATCAGGGTTTCTCACAGAAGCAACTTACAGAAAGAAATATATGGTGATTAACATAACATAATAAAAAAAAAGAAAGGATAGGAAAAGAAACGCCAAGAAGAAGAGTTTTAAGGGAAGTAGTTGCAGCAAGCCACACATTAATATTTGCCAAGTGCCTATTGTGGGGTGTCCCGATTGGATGGGGGGCCAGCAGTGTGGCTGGTGAAAGAATTCACTAGAGGCAGAACAAAAGAGATAGAAGTTTATTGAATACCAGGCAAGGGAACAGCGGGCAAGACAGCAAAGGAGAGGTCTCATGAGGTGGTGGTGAGGGGGCCACAGTTAGAAGACAGAGTGGGGTCTTATGGAATTTTCCCTTTTTTGGTAATCTTAGGAACTGTGCCTGGTTATAATTGGTCAGTAAGGGCCTATGGCTATTTCAAGGTGGGTCGCTTAATGAGCCTGTTTGTGTCAGCTCGGTAGTCCCTGTGGGTCCTTTTACTTTGCTCAAGTTTCCATTGCTCAAGCCTATTGCCTAAAAGCAGCCTCTACACCTCTAAAATACAACACACATATTTTACACATAGCACTTTGCATGCACCTTATTTTATTTAATTCACAATGAATGCTGAAAGATGATTATTGTCATTTTCCAAATAAGAAAACTGAGTTAAATGACTTACCCAAACTCAAATCTCTCTGCACTATTTCCATCATATCACACAACTAATGAATATCTAGAGCACTAGTTAAATTGAATTGTTGAAAAGAGAGGATCTAGAGCAGATTGAAAACTAAAGAGATGTGAATAATATCAACATGGAAAAATCAGAACATGTTTTACTGGGTGAGAAGCTAAGATTCAGGAAAACTCATTTTAAAAGTGCTTAGCATTCTCCCAATAACAAGACTTTAAAATAGGAGGACTATGCAGAATGTTGCCATTATCATATGTTGGCAAATTTGCCATCTAATAAATCCCTCTTTACTTCTCAGATTTGCTGCTGTAATTTAGTAAAAACCTTAACTGCAGTAGCTTGAATAGAAGATGTCAACTCTTGAAGAAGTAAAACTACTTTTACCTTTTTAAATGATAAAATTATTGCTACTTTGCTAGCCATTGATCACTGTTGCTACTATGTGTTTACAACCAACAACTTATTTGCCCATCACTAACATACCAAAACATTTTTCATTCATTCACAGTTCACTTCAAACCAGTGAGCAAGAATTGTTTGTCACCAATGAGGAAGTAGTGTTGAAGAAATTAGCAGAACTGCCTGTGAGTTTGAGGACAGTGATAGGTGTGTTTCACCAGGAATATAGATATGCCTTCGTCTGAGATAAGTCAGATTTTGATTTTCCATAACTTGATTATTTCTATGCAGACAAATCTCAAGTATGTACATGCGCACACCATGTATCCAGCCCAAATTACCAGAAGCCTAACAAACATTATCTCTATCTAATCTGTCTGATATGTCTATCTCTATCTATCTAATGTTTTATAAGAAGGACAAACTCAGTATGCTAAAAACTGAGTTTACTTTCTTTCCTTTCTTTCTATCCTACCCTACTGCAAACACCCTGCCCTCTTAGTGACTGACACTAGTAGGGGCACCAATCTAAAATCTAACCTTGACTACACCTCTCCCTCTCCCTGAACTCTGCACCTCTAACCCCCTGTTCCACTTATGTCAATTCCTTATTCTAATCCCAAAGGATCTCTTCAGTCTGTCTATTTCTTACTCCATTACTGTACTAGCCTGGCCATCATTATATCTTGATGGACTTTTGAACAACTTCCTGACAGTTTTTCCCACTTCAACTGATCTTTTAAAGAGTTAATATATTATGTGTTTGCTTATGCATCTTATTTACCAGACTCCTAGAGAAGGAATGCAATCTTCTCTCATATGCCCCTGCCTCCACAGCACTTAGACCATGGTGAATACTCAGTTAATTTTTGTTAATGAATAAATCAACATATATTCATTCACTATTTTTTTAACTTGCACTTGAGTGATCAAGTACACTATACCCAATGTAAAGGGTATATTAGGATAGCATGTGCACATTATTATCTAAACACCATTAAATGTTCCTTACTCATCTCCCACATATATATTATCTTACACTTAAATTTAGTATTTTTTGTTACCAGTCTAAGATGTAATAATAGAATGCACTGTCCACTACCTAGCTTTCAAACTGCATGAAACTCAACTTTGGCATTGCTTTTTTCATAAATTAGCAAGATAGATGTTGGGTCTGCTGGATTAATTACCAAGATTCAAAGAAAATTACATTTTTTCATTGTTCTTACATTAGTACCAATTATGATATATGTTGCCAAACCAGTGGAAATTGAAGTGGGAAACACACCTTTAAAATGTGTCTTTCCAGGGGCAACTGGGTGGCTCAGTTGGTTAAACATCTGCCTTTGGCTCAAGTCATGATATCAGGGTCCTGGGATCAAGCCTCGCATCAGGCTCTCTGCTCAGCAGGGAGCCTGCTTCTCCCTCTCCCTCCACAGCTCCCCCTACTTGTATTCTCTCTCTCTCTCTCTCTCTCTGTCAAATAAATAAATAAAATCTTTAAAAAATACAAAATAAAATGTGTCTGTCTAGAAACATATGTGTAAATCCTTTCAGACAGCTCTGTGTGTGTGTGTCTTCTCCTGTACATATGTCAGTAAGTATCTCACATAATTTTCTTAATACATACCCTTCTCCACATAGGTGAGTTGTTCAAAACTATCTTCTGAACTTACAATTCTGCCATGACTTAGTAATCAGTACTGCACTTACCTCATGCTACAAACAACTGTAAAACAGGACAAAATATATAAGGCAAACTCTTACTATATTTTTTCTTTGTTGACATTTGCATCAGTAAGAATAAAAGGTTGGTAAAACTTCTCACAACTTAACATCAGTCACAGTGCCAATGCAATATAAATAGCACTGTATTCACTGCCACGCATTCACAACATATTATTATTGTTATTATTATTATTTACATGCATTTTAATTCTACTTAATGTCCTTGATAAAGCAGTATAATTTCTTAATTTTATTAAATGTTGATGCTGCATATCTATTTTATTAATAGTCTCTGTATATCAATAAAACACTTTTGCTACATACCAAAATAAAACAGTTGTTTCAATAAAAAACATTTATCCAATAATTAAAGCTGTGTGCAGGCCTAATTTGTTTTTTCCATGAACATTAGTTTTACCTGAAAGATGACTAACCAAAAAAGATGACTGGCTATTCAGATTTGGGTACTTTGCAGACATTTTCTAAAAACTTAATACAGCAATCTTGTCTCTTTAAGAAAATTACTATTTATGGCCAATGAGAAAATTTTAGCTTTAAAGTAAAAATTGTAAATTTTGAAATCTTGTATCTGTGTCCATGAGCATGACAACTTCTCACATGTAATGATTTTTCTTGTGGTAGGATGAATGTAAATTTCTGATAAGGTATAAGAAAATGTGTCAACACTTAGAATATCTTCATAACTCATGAACCAATATTTTCCAAATTATCAATATGTGATGTTACAAAATCCTATATGGGGAAAAAACTTATTCCACCTACAAGACAGACAAATGGATTTTAATATATCCAAAACCAAAAGGTTGTGCGTATAGTTTTAGATTACACATTATAACTAATTTCTAAGAAACTACCACTTGTCAATTTTGTGTTAGTATCAAAGGGAAATATTTATAATTATCTGAAAAAAACTATTACAATTCTCAACACTTATTTTTCAATTAGCCAACATAGAGGACATCATTAGTTTCAGATGTAGAGTTCAGTAATTCATCAGAGGCATATAGTTAAGAGTCTCTCATGGTTTATCTCCCTCTCTGATTTCTTCCCATTCCGTTTTCCCTCCCTTACCCTATGATCCTCTGCACTATTTCTTATATTCCACAGATGAGTGAAACCATATAATAATTGTCTTTCTCTGATTGACTTATTTTGCGCAGCATAATACCCTCCAGTTCCAACACGCCTTTGGTAAAATTTCATCCTTTTTGATGGCTGAGTAATATTCTTGTGTGTGTGTGTGTGTGTGTGTGTGTGTGTGTAATCTTTATCCGTTCATCTGTCAATGGACATCTTGGCTCTTTCCATAGTTTGGCTATTGTGGACATTGCTGCTATAAACATTGGCGTACAGGTACCCATTCAGATCACTACATTTGTATCTTTGGGGTAAATACCCAGTAGTGCAATTGCTGGGTTGTAGGGTAGCTCTATTTTTAACTACTTGAGTAACCTCCATACTGTTTTCCAGAGTGGCTGCACCAGCTTGCATTCCCACCAACAGTGTAAGAGGGTTCCCTTTTCTCCACATTCTCACTAGCATCTGTCATTTCCTGACATTAATTTTAGCCATTCTGACTGGCGTTGAGGTGGTATCTCATTGAGGTTTTGATTTGGATTTCCCTGATGTCAAATGATGAGCACTTTTTCGTGTGTCTGTTGGCCATTTGGATGTCTTCTTTGCAGAAATGTCTGTTCATGTCTTCTGTGCATTTCTTGATTGGATTATTTGTTCTTTGGGTGTTGAGTTTGATAAGTTCTTTATAGATCTTAGATACTAGCCCTTTATCTGATATGTCATTTGCAAATATCTTCTCCCATTCTGTCAGTTGTCTTTTGGTTTTGTTGACTGTTTCCTTTGCTGTGCAAAAGCTTTTTATCTTGATGAGGTCCCAATAGTTCATTTTTGCCCTTGCTTCCCTTGCCTTTGGATACATGTCTAGGAAGAAGTTGCTGCGGCTAAGGTTGAAGAGGTTGCTGCCTGTGTTCTCCTCTAGGATTTTGATGGATTCCTCTCTCACATTTAGGTCTTTCATCCATTTTGAGTTTATCTTTGTTTATGGTGTAAGGGAGATGGTCCAGTTTCATTCTTGTACATGTGGCTGTCCAATTCTCCCAACATCATTTGTTGAGGAGACTGTCTTTTTTCCATTGGACATTCTTTCCAGCTTTGTTGAAGATTAGTTGACTACAGAGTTGAGGGTCCATTTCTGGGTTCTCTCTTCTGTTCTATTGATCTATGTGTCTGTTTTTGTGCCAGTACCATACTGTCTTGATGATTACAGCTCTGCAATAGATCTTGAAGTCTGGAATTGTGATGCCACCAGCTTTGGTTTTCTTTTTCAACATTCCTCTGGCTTTTTGGGGTCTTTTTTGGTTCCATACAAATTTTAGAATTATTTGTTCCAGCTCTGTGAAAAATGTTGCTGGTATTTCTCAACACTTTTAAAACTACATTATCTGTGTGAGATACTTCACATACTATAACCAGAGCAAAAATGAATGCAAAATTAGATATGATAATCTAGCTGTCTTCTGTTAAGCCAAATACTAAAGAAGTTTCAAAAAAAAGTAAAGCAATGCCACTCTTTTCACTAAATTTTTGTTTTGGAAAATATTGTTATTTTCATAAAAATATGTTATTTATGTTAAAATTTAATTTATTTCTGTTTAATTCATTACTCTTATGTTAAATAGATTTATAAATAAATACTTCAAAATTTCTCAGTTCTCATTTCTAATATCATACATATAGATAGAGATAACCCACATAAACAAAAGCTCTTTGGAGCCCTCAATAAATTTTAAGATGACAAAGGGGTACTGAGACTAAAATATTTGATGACTGCTGCCCTAGGGTAAGGGTTATGTTTTGTAATTAATGATAAAATGGAAATATCTATTGTTTAATTAATAAAAGCTCACTTTTTTGGAACTAAGAAATTTTAGCAAAAATTGTAACTGCTTTCTAGAACAAAACCCATTAACATTTAAAAGAAGACGACATAATATAGACACATATCTTCTCATCTACAATATCCAGCAGATAATTGGAAAATATAAAATATTCTAAGAAGCAAAAAAAACAAAAAAAGGCTAGTAATCAAGAAAAATGGCAGCAAGGAGCACCTGGATGCCTCAGTCGGTTAAGCAACTGACCTCGGCTCAGGTCATGATTTCAGGGTCCTGGGATCAAACCCCACATTGGGCTCCCTGCTCAGCAGGGAGTCTGCTTGTACCTTTCCCTCTCCTTCTGTCCCTTCCTCCACTTGTGCGCTCTCTCTCTCTCAAATAAATAAAATCTTCTACAGAGAGAGGGAGAGAAATGGCAGCAACAGAAACAGACCCCAAGATGATTCATATGTTGGAATCAGAAGACAAGTACTTTAAAAGAGCCGTCTAAACATATTCAAGGATTAAGAAAAGTGATTCAAGAATTAAGAAAAGTGAACACAAAGGAAATAGCAGCAGCATAACGGACACAGTAAAAAGAACCAAATGAAAGTCTATAGTGGAAAAACAC
The DNA here is from genome assembly GCF_003265705.2 of Callorhinus ursinus. Lineage (NCBI taxonomy): Eukaryota > Metazoa > Chordata > Mammalia > Carnivora > Otariidae > Callorhinus > Callorhinus ursinus. The sequence continues at coordinate 36,563,068 of NW_027397081.1, forward strand.
AACATCATAAATTAAAAAATAGACTTAAGAGTAGATTGGAATTGGAGAGGAGAGGGTGAATGAATCTGAAATGAGTAGGTGAGTAGAAACAAACCACCCAGAGGAACAGAAAGGAGGGAGAAAAGGATAGAAACATAAAATGAACAGAGCTTCATTTTACACTATACCTCAGAGAACTATAAATAATAGAAAGTGGTTTAATTACTTGCAGTGGGGACACCTGGTTGGCTCAGCTCAAAGAGCATGCAACTCTTGATCTCAGGGTTGTGAGTTCGAGCCCCACACTGGGTGTAGAGATTACCTAAATAAAAACTTAAAAGAAAAAAAAATTACCGGCAATTGGAGTTTCAAAAGAAAAGGAGAGATAGAATGGAACAGGAAAAAAAATGTTGACATTATATGGCCAAAATTTTCCAAATTTGGTAAAAATACAAGTATCTATACATCCTTTAAGCAGAAAGTCATATCTATGCAGGTCATATTCACATCGCTGAAAACCAAAGGTGAACAGAACAAATCATAAAAGCATACGGAGTGGGGAAAATACATATTACAATCAGGAGAGCAATGAAAAAATAACATGTAATTTCTTAAAGAGGGAATATGAAAAAGGAAGCCAAAATAAAACAAATGGCATCTTTTAGCACCTGAAGAAGAAGATATCTGAGAGCAGATCCAAAAAGCACGAACCAGTTATAAACTGGACTTCATCAAATTATAAGTGCTGTTCATTGAATACACCATTAAGAAGATAAAATGTAAGCCTCACACATGGAGAAAACATTTCAACTCATATATCTGACAGAATATGGAAAAAAACATCTATAAATCAATAATAAAAACACAACTCAATATTTTAAATGGGCCAAAAACTTGATCAGACACCTAACAAAAGATGATATCCAAATTGTTTATAAGAATATTAGATTCCTAAAATTCACCATCAGGTAGATGCCAATTAAACCATAATGTGATACTACATTACACTCTCTATCATTGCTAAAATCAAAAATGCCCACCACCAAATGGTAAGGTTGTGGAGAAAGTGGAGTCTCATTTATCATTAATGAGAATATAAAGTGAAGTGGTACAATCGCTTTGAAAAACAATTTGGCAGCTTTTTATAAAGTTACACATATAGACATATCTACTCTGTAATTCAAGGCATATAGTCCATGTTACCAAAAATTGGAAACATCTCAAATGTTCATCAACAGGAGTATGGACAAATGAATCATTGTATACTGATACAGTGGAATACTTAGCAATATAAATGAATTTCAAATCCATTACATTGATCAAAAGAAGCCAGACACAAGAGTACACACTATGTGATTTCATTTATGTAGTACAAGAGCAGGCAAAACTAATCTATGGTGAATGAAATGAGAATCATAAGGGAAAAAACTGTAGCTGTGAGGAATAGATGTTCACTAAGCTTGTGGTAATCATTTTGTAATACAAACATATAAGAAATCATTATTTTATACACCTTAAACATAGAATGCTGTTTGTCAATTATATCTCAATAAAACTGGAAAAAATAGGTTCCCTATGGGGATCTAGGAAGTTTTCTATGGTGATAGATATGCTGTATCTAGACTGGAATACTTGTTACATAAGTATATCCATTTGTCAAAATCTACATAACATATACTAAAAGTTGTTCTTGTACAGGGACTTGAAGTATGTTAATTTTACCTCAATAAAAAGAAAATTATCTTCCTGCAAGAAGCATCTTCTAGTTGATCCTACTTTAAATAAACAATCTGCAACTATGAGTCACTAATTCAATTCCTACTTCTACTGGAATCTAAATGTATGCAGTTTAAACACCTGTTTCTTCATATATGAAATTGTACAATTCAAACATATGGGTTTATAGTATAACTTTCTCATATAAAATTTTATATGTACACACCTACTAAGTGTATTCAAAAGTTGAATAACCCAGGTTGAAAAACAGCTCCTAGACTGCTGGTATCAATCATGTCATATATTTTAATATATCCGTAATACTTCCAAAAATAAGCTTTTCTAAGAAAAGCAATAATGGGATCTGATAACAGATTATGTTTCATCTCCCTTTTACACAGCATCAAGATGCCATTGTAAGAGGGGGAAGGAAGGATAAAAGAAACATATCTACCAAGAGTAAAAAACCCAAAGAGGTGACTGAAGATAAAGTCTAGATTGGAGGAAGCAAGCACAAGAATAACACAGGTTTAGAAAACTGGATTTATAATGGGAAATAGTATTGAGAGTCACCACTTTAATAATGTGTATCTTTTCCACACTTCTTGCTTTGATTGCATGAAATATTTAGAAATATTCAAAAATTATGTTTTAATATTAGTATCAAAGAAGTTTTTCGGCTAAGAGACACTTGATCTAAGTGTATTACTCCGTAAATCTGTTCGCTTGCACAAGAATATTCATCACTGATGATATTATTTCCATGAGACTCAGTGTAATCCTAAATTATAAGTTGACCTTAGTTTTATTTCAATTAGTATGCTCAGGACAGCATAAATAATCTTATTTACACATTTAATTCAAGTTTACATAACATGCTGTAGAAAAAAAGTAAAATTTGAGACAGGAATGATAAATTACTATTTTATATTTAGACACAGAATTGAAACAGATCTTCATGTTTTGAAATTTCGTTTGTTGTTGTTTTTTTTTTTTTGACTCTAAGTATATCCTATTTTTGAAGTGAGAAAAGTGTAATCTATATTCCTCCTTTTTGTAGTGTTCCATTAACTATACACCTAGAATCTTACAAGCACAAATTTTTTTTAAATTCTAGTTAGTTAACATACCATGTAATATTTAGGTTTCAGGTGTAGAATTTAGTGATTTGTTACTTACATATCACACCCAGTGCTCATCACTAGTCCCCTCCTTACACCCAGCACCCATTTAGCCCCTCCCCCACCCACCTCCTTCCAGCAATACTGTTTGTTCTCTACAGTTGAGTCTCTTATGGTTTGCCTCCCTCTGTTTTTTTTTTCCCTTCCCCTATGTTAATCTATTTTTTTTTCTTAAATTCTACATGAGTGAAATCATATGGTATTTGTCTTTCTCTGACTGACTTATTTTGCTTAGCATAATACACTCTAGCATCCATCCACATCCACATTGCAAATGGCATGAGCATAAAATTTTAATATAGAACAATTAAAGAAGGAAAAAAAGAGGATTAACTTTGTCTCTTTTTGAACTTCCATAATAGAATCTTACAGTATGATCTCATTTGTTTTTGCTTCTTTGCTCAACATTATAACTTCAACCATGATTTTATGAATGGGACCTGTTGGTTTATTTCATTGCTGTGTTCACTGTGTTCTATTGAAAAAATATGCTATACTTTATTTACCCATTCTCCTATTGATGGACTTCTGGGTTAATTCTAGTTTTTTTCTTCCACATTTAAGAATGTTATGAACATTCTAGTATTTTTTTTTTTTGGTACCCAAATGTATATATTTCTTTTGAGTCTATACCCAGTTGTTAAACTATTTGGTCACAGTATATGCATTTGTTTAGTTTCATAAATAATGCTAAACAATTTTCCAAAATGATAATACCAATTTAGATAGAGAATAAGAGTTGAGTTTGCTTTACATCCTTGCCAACACTTGATATTATAAGTATATTTTTTAATTGTGACTTTAATTTGCATTTCCGTGATGGACAATGATATTGAGCATTATCTTACATATTTTTTTAGCCTTTTAAATATTTTATTTTATGAGTTTTGCCTATTCAAGTATCCTGGTCACTTTTCTACAGGCTATTTGTCCTTTTCTTATTGATTTGTTGTTTTCTTAAATATTCTGGACATGTGTTGTGTGTATATATGTATCGTTGTGTGTACATATGTGTGTGTATATATATACATACATATGTTATATAAAAATTTTCTTTACTGAAAATATCATCTGCTACATTCGCCTCTTCAGTCTCTTACTGATGAACAGAAGTTCTTAATGTACTTCAACTTATCAAAATTTTCTTAATGATTAGTGCTTTTCTGTATTCTTTGTGAGAAATCTTTGATTATCACAAGTAAGCTTTTTTTAACATCACAACACATTTTTTTTTTTTACTTTTTACGTTTAGATCTAAAATCTCCCAAATATTGATTTACATATATGGTATGAAGTAGAGTTAAAGATGTACATTTTCTATATGGATATATAGTTGATCCACCATCTTTAATTGATAAGACTGTCTTCCACCTTCTGTCCATTGGCACTTTTGTCACAAACTAATTGTTATCATATAATAATAACCAATAATAATGTATAATATAATAATATAGCCAATTGTTATTATAATGTGGCTCCCTTTTTAAACACTGTTATAATTTCTTTACATTTCCATATATTTTGAAATCAACTAGTCATTTAAAAAATTTACCTCTGATTTCTATTTTGATTGAATTTTGATAAATTAACTTAGGTACATTTAACATCTTCACAAAACTGATGCTTCCAAATCATGAACATGATTTATTTAGTCTTCTTTAATTCTTATTAGTATACTGTGCTGTTTTCTGTGTAGAGGGTCTGCATATCTTAAATTAGATTTTATGTATTTAATATATTTTAGTGTGATTGTAAATGATTATTTTAACTTTTAATTGTTTGAGCTTGCATATAGAAATACAATTAGTTTTGGATATTGGCCCTGTATTCAAGAAACAAAATTATTTTATTTATTTATTTGAGAGAGAGCAAGAACAAGAGAGATCACAGAGGAAGAGAGAGAAGCAGACTTGCCACTGAGCAGGAAGCCCATGCGGGGCTCAATCCCAGGATCTCCAGATCACGACCCCAGCCGAAGGCGGATGTTTAACCGACTGAGCCACCCAAGGGCCCCTCAGGAAAATTTCTATATTCATTAATTATAATAGTTTATCTGTAGATTTTTAACTATATATGCAACCATGACATCTATGAATAATAAGGTTTTTTTTCTTTCCTTTTCCAATTCTTATAACTATACATTTTCTTCCTTGTCTTCTTGCACTACCATGAATCCTCTAGTAAAATGTTGAATAGAAATGTTGATAGATATTCTTGCTCCATTCCCATTCTCAGGAAAGAGCTTTCATTATTTCACCCATATGGATATCCTTTATCATATTAAGTAAAGAGAAGTCTTTCCTGTCATAAGCTTATCCAAGGTAACTTTTAATAAGAACCATACTACATCTATATTATAAAAAAGGCTACAGAATATCTATTTTTTGTAACATTAAGAAAAGTTCTGGTAACTATAAGTCATCTTTCTCTACATCTTTTATTATACTCTAATGTGTCCACAGCATCAATTTAATTTCTGAAGCAAATCATTCAAAGTTATGGGCTAAAAGTATCAGAAGAGACTTGTCTTGATTTGTAACTCTGTCACAATATGGGCAATCACTTCTTTTCTGTTAAATGTGACTTAGCTCTTCTCCAGAGTTGTATATCACCAAATAAGTCTAATAACATTTTGTAAAGCTGTCAAATACCATGTATTAACAATAAAATCATCTGTATGTGAAATATTCCATACTTCACTAAGGAAATAATATGACTAATTGTATAATATGCCCTCCTACAGCCATATCCTCCTGAGAAAATGGTGTAACAATAGGATCATTTCACCAACATTTATGCCCTACCACAGATAATATCTTATCAGTTTTTATCTTTCCCATTACTAGATATAAATGGAAGAAACCAGGTGATCAATGTACTTTTGTTCACTTCAATAACCAGAGTAATTCATAGTAGCCCCAAAAGACAATCATAATGACTTAATATATTCTTCCTTTACAATTTTTATTTAAAGCTGTATCATGGAAATTTGGCCTAAATAGTCAATGAAAAAAATAATTATTCTCTCTAGGACTCTGAGTCAATTTCCCATCTATATATGGATTTTTATTAATTTTCATTATAATTTCACATATGCATGAAGAAACTAACATTTTATTGCAATTTTAAAGGGAGAGAAAATAAGGTCAAGTATCTTACTAGAAACAATCCAAGTGGTACGATGAGGAAAAGCCATTTTCTAAAACTACGTACTATTCTCCAGCTTTTGACTTCATACCCTGAGAAGTACAGGTAATCAATAAATGCTAAGTATGATAATAACGTTACATGTCAGAGAAAATGTATTGAACTAAAAATACATACATAAACTGTGTGTGTGTGTGTGGCTTGTGCAAGAATATTTTATCAGATTCATGCTACAAAGAGCCAGGTGAGATCTTTTCTAAGAGAAAACCTTTATTTGATTTATTCATAAATGCAGTTCCTTTGAAAAAGTGTCTATCAAAATAAGCTACCATGATTGGAAATGTGTGTAGTCCAAATAAAATTTCAGATAAAACCAAAAAAAATTGCAATGGAAACAAATACTTTTTGCTAATAGGTTGAATCCAAACAATATTTATTTTCTGAAAGAAAATGGCTTATTTAGCAAATGCTTGCCAGCAGGGACCCAATCAGATGATAAGTGATGGAGTTGGAAATACAGCCTAATTTTTGAACCCTAGTTCAAAAACTGAATGCATTAGATCACTCAGCCTTTCTAAAAAGCCCGACTTTTTGAAAATAGAATGAAATTAGTTTACTTAAATGAAGAAAGAAAAAATAACTTTTGTTTGTTTATAATCCTGTTTGGGATCCACCTCTTCTAGTCCACTCCCAATTTCAGGGGGAAAAGTCAATGTCAGTTTCAGAGACTTTTATATATACAGGGATAATAGAAGAAAACACTACTCTTGACTGCCTACTATAACCCTGGCCCTCTGTCTCACCATTACAACCTAGAGGAGGATAATTATCTATATTGCAGCTAACAAAGCTAGTGCTAGCTGTCACACTCAACTCAACTCCACTGCTAAGTGGTTAAGTGCTAGTTTACTTGGTATCTGACAATACTACCACCACTACCACCATCCCCAACCCCACCACCCACCCAGTGGTTTCTATTACAGATTCATAGAAAATGAAATGTGTGATCTCAACCACCTGCCTGTCATCACCTAAAGAAGAGCTTTATAATTTTACCAAAAGGATACTTGCTATGATAATAACATCATTCCTACTAGTAAAAGATAAGATCTGGGATGCAAACAATAGGCAACTATATATGGACACCAAAATTTAATTTTCATACAATTTTCAAGAGTCACAAAATATTTTTTTTAATTTGTCTCCGATCATAAAAAATGTAAAGTTACTTTTATTCTCAGGACATACAAAAACAGGTAGCAAAGTGATGTTGGCCATTAGACTTTATTTACCAGTCCCTGCTCCAGAGAACAGATTGGAAGTAGCAAGTGATAAATCAGAGGATCCACTGAAAAGACCATTATAGAAGTTCCTGTAATAGACTATGGTAGCTTAAATGAACGTTTTGCTATAGGGATAGAGACAAGTAAATGAAAGTTAGATATATTTCAGATAAAACAGTTATAAGACCTGGTGATGATGTATTAGCTTTAAGTAGGCCATATTCTACACTTTTTTTTTCCTGGTTAAGATGCTTCACATAAAATCTCAGGATATTGAAGAATTTCATTGGAGTTTTCTGTTTGTTTTGTTTGCAAGTTACTCATGATACTGCTGATCTTGAAATTAGGGTCATGTTGCTTGTTACAAATAATATAGGACTCTAGCCCTTTAGGGCTAAAAGGAGTGGTTGGGGTTGGGGAAGATCTCATAGGGGACATGGGATTTGAACTGGGTCTTGAAGGCTGTCAGGAAAGGACAAGGAAAGGCCTTACAATTAAAGAAAACAGCCTATGTAAATGTGTAGAGTTATAGGAATATGCTGTATTGGAGAATTTCCAAACACTCCTGCAAGACAAAAAGCTATAAAAGAGTGAATTATAAAAGATAATATTGAGCTTGAGTATAGAGTACATTTTTAGGCCATGTTGAGAAGGTTGCATAGTTTTACTTTAAATCAAGGTTAAAGTATGGAAAAGGCACTAAATACAAGTAAGAAAAGAAAAAGTCTTCCTTCTCTAAGTATCTGCTCTGGTGAGCTAAAAATTTATAAAGCTCATAGCCTGCCTGAAGGCAATCATAAAATAGAAAAAAAAAATACCAGTAAAACCTCATTATAGCCACTCTAGCAGTTAGAACCTTATTTCATGGAATAAAAATGCAGCATTAAAGCCTCACCAGGACAATTTAGAATGCTGCTCTTTTTAATTTCATATAATGCTTTTCTAACTATTTCAAAAATTGAACAAGCTGATAGATTCATGACACCAATTGTCATAATTTGTAATATCAACACATTGGTTCTGCATAAAATATCCAACCACCCAAATCTTCATAAATAAATATCCTACAATCAAAATGTATTGTTTTTGGGGTGCCTGGGTGGTTCATTCAGTTTAGCATCTGCCTTGGGCTCAGGTCATGATCCCAGTGTTCTGGGATCAAGCCCCACATCAGGCTCCCAGCAGGGAGCCTGCTTCTCCCTCTCCCTCTGCTGCTCCCATGCTTGTGTTCTCTCTCTCTTTTTTTCTCTGACAGATAAATAAATAAAATCTTTAAAAATTAAATAAATAAATAAAATGTAGAGTTTTCTAAAACAAAGGGAACTTTTTCTTGTTTTCATATATTTTGCTAAGCATCTTCATTTTTCCAAACTTCCATCTTCATTTTCCTTTACAAAGGCATCCTAAATCAACATATCTAAGATGTATCTTTTTTTATCTTAATACATTCCTATGCAAACATGTTCTTTGTCCCTGGCACAAACAACAAGTTATACAAGACTGTATACTTGCAGTCATCTTAAGCTTTTCCTCACAAATAATGTATTACTAAACTCCAGATTTTATTGCTAAATATGCCGCAAAGTTTTCTCTTAATGCCTACCTCATTACCTCTGGTCTCCTTCAGATCTTTATCCAATGTAAAAATGCAATAGCTTCCCAACTATTCATTTCCCATTGATTTCTGCTTTTCTCCAATAATTTCTGCAGAAATAATCCTTCAGAAATACAAATCATAACATATCCCTTGGCTTAAAATCCTTTAACACTTTTGGTTCACTTAAAGAATAAAATTACAAGACAGGGCTAAAAGAGATGGCTTTAATGAAATTGACTTGATCTTTGTTCTCAAAAATGTTATACCTTATAGAGGGAGACAGAGGGAAAAACAATAAACAAAGCGATAAGAAAATGTCCATGAAAATAAATACTAAAGTGAAAATAAAACTGGGTGATTTTAATTACAGGGTGCAGTTAAGATAGTTCTCTTAGATTTTGTGACAGAAGTGAAGACATTAGAGGTGACGTCTAATGATAATAAGGAATCAGCCATGCATAATGTGGACATGGGGATTCCAGAGAAATCAACAGTGAGTTCAAAATTCCTATGGCAGTAATGGACTAGGCATGCTTAAATAAAAGAGACCCTGTGTGGCTGAGCATAGGAAGTAGTGGGAAGAGAGTTTAACATGAGGTGGGAGAAGTAGACAGGAGCCATATCATGTAAAACCTTTCAGAACAGAAAAAGTTTAGCTTTTATTCTTATACATTGCAAAACTGAGTAGTAACATGATATGGTTTAGATATCAAAACAATTTTTTTCTGGTACTAAGAGGGGAATGTACCCCCCAAATATACCACATCTTTATCTATTCATCTGTTGATAGACGCTTAGGTTGCTTCTATATCTTGACTGTTGTAATTAGTGCTGCAATAAATGTAGCGGTGCATGTATCTTTTCAAAGCAGTGTTTTTATTTCCTTTAGATAAACACCCAGAAATGGAATGCTGGATCATATGATAGATCTATTTTGAACTGGTAGAGGAATCTCCATATTTTTTTTTCTATAGAGGCTTCATCAATTTGCATTCCCACTAACATGGAATGAGGGTTTTCTTTTCCCCATATTCTCACCAATACTTGTTATTTCTTTTTGATATTAGTCATCTGACAGGTGTGAGGTAATATCTCATTGTGGTTTTGATTTGCATTTCCTCGATGATTACTGATGTTGAGCATCTTTTCCATGTCTATCAGCCATCTGTATGTCTTCTTTGGAAAAATGTCCATTCAGATATAACACCCATTTTTAAATTGGGTTGTTTGTTTTTTGATATTAAGTTGTGTGAGTTCTTCATATATTTTTAATATTAATCCCTTTTTAGATATATCATTTGCAAATATCTTCTCCCATTCAGTAGGTTGCCTTTTCATTTTGTTGATGGTTTCCTTCACTACATGAAAGCATTTTAGTTTGATATAGTCCCCATAGTTTATTTTTGCTTTTGTTGCCATTGCCTCAGGAGATAGATCTAAAAAAATTATTGCTAAGACTGATGTCCAAGAGCATACTGCCTGATTTCTTATAGGAGTTTTATGATTTCTAGATTTACATTTAAGTTTTTAACCCATTTTGAAATTATTTTTGTTTATGGTAAACAGTGGTTCAGTTTTGGGGCACCTGGGTGGCTCAGTTGGTGGGGCGTCTGCCTTCAGCTCAGGTCATGATCCCAGGGCCCTGGGACCAAGCCCCACATTGGGCTCCCTGCTGAGCCTCTCCTTCTCCCTCTGCTGCTCCCCCTGTTGTGCTCTCTCTCTCTGTATCAAATAAATAAATAAAATCTTTTTTAAATAGAGGTTCAGTTTTATTTTTTTGTATGTAGTTGTCCAGTTTTTCCCAGCACCATTTGTTGAAGAGCCTGTCTTTTCCCCACTGTATATGCTCACCTCCTTTGCCAAAGATTATTTGAATATATAAGTGTGAGTTTATTTCTGGACTCACTATTCTATTCCATTGATCTACATGCCTGTTATTGGGCCAGTATCATACTGTTTTGATTGATATAGCTTTGTAGTACAGATTGAAATCAGGAAGTGTGATATCTACAGCTTTTCTCTTCTTCCTCAAAATTGCTTTGGCTATTGAGGGGCTTGTGTGAGACCCTTCTGAGGGTCTTTGGCTATTGAGGGCCTTGTTCCATGCAAATTTTAAGGCTATTTGTTCTAGTTCTATGAAAAATGCCATTGGTATTTTGATAGAGATTGCACTGAATCTATATATTGCTTTGGGTAGTAAGGACATTATAAAAATATTAACTTTTCTGATTTTCTGATCCATGAACATGTAATATCTTTCCATTTATTTGAGTCTTCAATTTCTTTCATCAATGTCTTATAATTTGCAGAATACAGGTATTTTACCTCATAGGTTAAATTTTTTTCGAGGTGTTTAATTATTATTGGTGCACTTATAAATAGGATTATTTTCTTAGTTTCTCTTTCTGATAGTTCATTGTTAGTGTACAGAAATGCAACATATTTGTGTATATTAACTTTGTATCCTGAAACTCTACTGAATTCATTAATTAGTTCTAATAGTTTTTAGGAGGAGTTTTAAAGTTTTCTATGTAGTACCATATCATCTTCAAATAGCAACAGTTTTACTTCTTTTCCAATTTGAAATACTTTATTTTTCTTGTCTAATTTCTACAACTAGTCCCTCCAATACTATTTTGAATAGAAGTGGCAAGAACAGACATCTTTTCTTTGTTCCTGATTTTAGAGGAAATGCTTTCAGCTTTTCACCTTTGAGTGTGATGGTCACTATGGGTTTGCATATGTGATCTTCATTATGTTGAGATGCTACTTCTATGCCCATTTTGTTGAAAGCTTTTATTAAAAATGAATGTAAAATTTTATCAAAATCTTTTCTGCATCTGTTGAGATGATCTTAAGATTTTTTATCCTTCCTTTTGTTAATGTGGTGTATATGTTGACTGATTTGCAGTAACTGAGTCATCCTTGCATCATTGGAATAAATCCTACTTGATCATGGTATCTGATCATTTTAATGTATTATTGAATTCACTTAGGCAATATTTCATTGAGGACTTTTATTGAAGAACGTTGTCCCCTAATTTTCTTTTTATGTGGTGTCTCTGGTTTTGGTATTAGGGTAATGCTGGCTTTGTAAAATGGGTTTGGAAGTGTCAATTTTTTGGAATAGTTTGAGAATTATACATATTAACTCTCCTTTAAATGTTTGGTAGAATTCATCTCTGAAGCTGTCCACTCCTGGACTTTTGTTCAGTTTTTTTATTACAATTTCATTACTAGTTAATTGGTCTATTCAGATTTCTTATTTCTTCCTGATTCAGTCTTGGGAGATATGTTTCTAAGAATTTATTCATTTCTTCTAAATTGTCCCATTTGTTTGCAGGAAATTGTACACAGTAGTCTCATGATCCTTTGTATTTCTGTGGTATTGGTTGTAACTTCTCTTTCATATCTAATTTTACTTGAGCCCTCTCTCTTTTATTCTTGGTAAATCTGGCTGAAGGTTTATCAATTTTTTTCAATCTTTTCAAAGAACTGGCTACTAATTTCATTAATAGTTTCTAGTTTTTTTGTTTTGTTTTGTTTTGTTCTTTAGTCTCTATTTCATTTATTTCCACTCTGATCTTTATTGTTTTCTTCCTTCTACAAACTTTGGCCTTTGTTTTTTCCTTTTCTGGTAACTTTAGGTGTAAATTTAGATTGTTTATTTGAGGATTTTCTTATTTAATGAAGTAGGCCTGTATCACTATAAACTTCCCTCTTTGAACTGCTTTAGCTGCTTTGAACAGCATTTGGGGATATTGTGTTTTCATTTTCATTTGTCACAAGGTATTTTTTCTTCCCTCTTTGATTTCTTTGTGGACCCATTGCTTGTTTAGTAGCACATTGTTTAGCCTCCACATGTTTGTGTTTATTTCAGTTTTCTTCCTGTAATTGATTTTTAATTTCATACCATTGTGGTCACAAAGAGATGATGATGATTTCAATCTTTTTAAATTTAGTGAGACTTGTTTTGTGGACTAACAGGTGATCTATCCTGAAGGATTTTCCATGTATACCTAAGAAGAATATCTGTTCTGCTTCTTTTAGATAGAATGCTCTGTATATATCTATTAAGTTCTCTGGTGTAGTGTATCATTTAAGACTAATGTTTCTTTACTGATTTTCTGTCTAAATGATCTATCCATTGATGTAAGTGTGGTGTTAAAGTCCCTTATTATCATATCCTAGCAATTTCTCCTTTTCTGTCTTTTGTTATTTGCTTTAGGTATTTTGGTGTCACTATGTTGGACACATAGGTATTTATAAGTATGATATCCTCTTGTTGAATTGATTCCTTTACCATTCTGTAATGCTTTTTTTTTTTTTTAGTCTAAGTACAGCTACAGAGTTTGCTTTTCATTTCAATCTGAATGGAATAGTTTTCTCTATCTCTTCACTTTCAGTCTGTGTGTGTCTTTAGATTTGAAGTGTACCTCTTCAGTATATAGATAGGCTTTGCTTTTTTATGCATTAGCCACCCTATTTCTTTTGATTGGAGCACTTGGTCCATTTACACATGAAGCAACTCTGGATATGTACTTATATTCTATATTGTTTTCTAATCGTTTTTGTAGTTCTTCTCTGTTCCTTTCTTATTCTCTTGCTCTTCTCCCTTGTGCTTTGATTTTCCTTATTGTTATGTTTGTATTTCTTTTTCTTTATTTTTGTGTATCTATTATAGGTATTTGGTCTGTGGTTACCTTGAGGTTCATATAAAGCATCCTATGTATATAGCAGTCTATTCTAAGTTCATGGTCACTTAAGTTTGAGTTCATTCTAAAAGCATGAAATTTTTGGAGGGAGCTAAGATGGTGATGTAGTAGGAGGACCTTAGGCTCATCTCATCCCTCAAACACAAGTAGATAACTATTAAATCATTCTAAGTACCCCAGAAATCAACCTGAAGAGTGATAGAGCAAACTCCACAACTAAAGGGAGAGAAGAAGCCACATCAAAGAAGGTAGGAAGTTCAGAGACATGGTTTGGGGGAGAAATGGATTGCAGATGCTGCAGAGGGGAGGGAGCTGTGGTAGCAGAGAAAGGCTAGAGAGAGAGAGAGGAGCACACAGGGAACACACAAGGAGAACATTTCCCCAAAGCCATTGACTGGGGAAAAAAGATGGGCTGATTTTTTGTGAGTTTTTGCAACCAGTAGGCAAACTTTGAACACTGACTGCTTCCTTGCACCAAGTATCACACCTCTGCACTCTGGCACAACTGCCCTTCTCAGACAAGCTTGCCTCAGTCCCAGCACAGCAGACCCCTTCTCCAGAAGGCCAGCAGAAACCACTGAGCACATCACATATCCCAAACAGGAGTTCTGAAGGGCTTTAGTTCTAGTGGAAGTAGTATCAAGTCTCATTTAACAAACAGACCAGCATACCAGGTTAAAACTTACCACATTCTGGCCAAGTAACAAACACTTACCATTGCAGGAAAGGAGAGCCTCTTCAGACCACTGACCTGAAGGATAGAGCAGCCAAAATACAATAGCAGAGTGTATGCAGTGCACACCAGATACATTCCCTGAAACTCCAGGCCCTGGACAATATATGACCTCTTCTTCATAAAGTGAATTCTCTCAGGAGCAAGAAACATAGTGGGCTTTTCTAACAGAGAGAAGAAGGCAGAGACTTAGACAAAATGCCAAGACAGAGGAATTCATCCCAAATGAAAGAACAACCTAATGTCATGGCCATATGTCTAAGTGAAAGATATAAGTAGCATGTCTTATGGAGAATTTAAAGCATCAATCATAAAGATACTCACTGGGCTGGAGAAAAGAATGAAAGATTTCAGAAAGGCCCTTACCACAGAGATAAAAGCATTAAAAAAAGAATCACTCAGAAATAAAAAATGTAGTAACTGGAATTGGAAACAAGCTTGATGCAATGAACACAATGCTGGAAGAGATAGAGGAATAAATAAGTGATATAGTGGACAAAATAATGGAAAATAATGGTGAACAAAAGAGGGAAAGAAGAATTATGTAACAGGAGGATAGACTTAGGGAATTCAGTGACTACATCAAATGTAATAACATTTATATCATATGAGTCCCAGAAGAAAATGAGAGAGAAAAGGGGGCAGAAATTATTTGAGGAAATAATAGCTGAAAACTTCCCTAATCTGGGAACAGAAATAGATATCCAGATATAGGAGGCACAGTGAACTCCCATTAAAACCAACAAAAGCAAGCCAATGCAAAGACATACTGTAATTAAATTTTCAGAGATATAACAATAAAGGAAAAAATCTTAAGAGCAGCAAGACAAAAGAAGTCTCTAACTTACTAGGGAAGAGCCATAGGCTAGCTGCAGATCTCGCAAAAGAAACTTGGCAAGCCAGAAGAGAGTGGCATGAATGGTGCTGAATGGGAAAAATCTGCAGCCAAGGCTGCAGCAAGACTATCATTCAGAATAGAAGGATAGATAAAGAGTGTCCCAGACAAACAAAAACTAAGGAGTTTGTGACCTACTAAACCAGCCCTACAAGAAATATTAAAGGGGACTCTTAGAGTGGGAAGGAAAGAGCACAACTGACAAATCTGAGAAAAGAACAGAGAAAATCTCCACAAACAATGACAAGACAAGAAATAAAATGATGCTAAATACCTATCTTTTAATAAAAACTCTGAATGTAAATGGATTAAATGCCCCAATCAAAAGGCACAGGGTGTCAGAATGGATAAAAAACAAGACCCATTTATATACTAACTACTAGAGATTCATTTCAGACCTAAAGACACCTGCAGATGGAAAGTGAGGCAATGGAGAAACATTTACCATGCAAATGGACATCAAAAGAAAGCCAGAGTAGTAATACCTATATCAGACAAATAGACTTTAAAACAAAGATGGTAATAAGCGATAAAGAGGGGAACTATGTTATTGTAAAGGGGACAATCCAACAAGAAGATCTAATAAATGTAAATATTTGTGCACCCAATATGGGAACACCCAAATGTAAAAAATAATCAATAACAAACATAAAGGAACTCATTGAAAATAATACAATAATACTAGGGGATTTTAACACCCATTTACATAATTTACAGATTTACAGATCATCTAAACAGAAAATCACCAAGGAAACGATGGTTTTGAATAACACACTGGACCAGACGAACTTAACAGATATATTCAGAACATTCCATCCTAAAGCAGAATACACATTCTTTTCGAGTGCACATAAGACATTCTCTAGAATAGATCATATACTAGGTCACAAATCAGGCCTCAAGAAATACACAAAGATTGAGATTATATCGTCATGCTTTCTGACCACAGTGCTATGAAACTTAAAGTCAATCACAAGAAAAAAATTGGAAAGACCACAAATACATAGAGATTAAACAATGTGCTACCAAACAATGAATGGGTCAGCCAGGAAATTAAGAAGAAATTAAAAAATACATTGACACAAATGAAAATTAAAACACAAATGGACCATTAAACACAATAGTCCAAAACCATTGAGAGGCAGCAAAAGTGGTCCTAAGAGGAAGTATATAGCAATACTGGCCTACCTTAAGAAGTAAGAAAATTTTCAAATAAACGGCCTAAACTTACACCTAAAGGAGCTAGGAAAAGAACAACAAATGAAGCCTAACACCAGCAGAAGAAAGGAAATAGTAAAGATTAAAGCAGAAATAAATGATATCGAAACTAAAAAACCAATAGATCAGATCAATGAAAAGAGGAGCTGGTTCTTTGAAAAAATTAATAAAATCGATAAACCCCTAGCCAGACTTATCAAAAAGAATAGACAGTCATGTATGCGTAGAACAAAAATGTTAAACCATTGTCTTGACTGTCTTACTGAAGTGTTTAGGAATGAAAGTTTGCAGTTTGATAGATTTATCAGTATCAAATTGAGGGAAACCAGGTGTGGGGAATGGGTAAGTTTAGAGCTCTGGGAATTGTAAGATGACTTTTGTAACTTCTGTTCTGTAGGTTACGTATGCACCGTTAGGGTTTGATCTGCCTTTGCCGGCAGGTCCAGTGGTTTAGGAGTAGGCTTTAGTGTAAACGTCTAGCTGCCTCTGAGTCATCCGAGATGGGTGCTTTGTGGATGGGGTTGGCAGCACGTGGGGAGATCAGAACAGCTCTTCTACCATCTGGCCTCTTGCGATGACTGGAATGTGAGCTCAGATACTTTGGACATTCTTACTAAGAGGTAGTAAGGTAGTGATAAAATATGACCAGATGTTTGAAATTTAGGTCACAAGTGTGAAATTCTGAAATTTACATAAAAATAGTATGTGCAATTTAATATTTGGTATTAAAAGAAATCATCCTTTGGTGTTTCTCAGCCGCCATTAGAGGGCTTGAAACATACCTGGACAACCCAGTTAGCACTCAGAGTGCTTTTTGATGCCTTAGAAATAGGAAGCAATTTTTTGTTTGACAAAAGCTAGGGAGGAGAAAGTCCATTCTAATAGCTGTTAGAGATGCCTCTCAGGAAAAAGTGCTTACCTTGTTCTTTTTGTTCCTGGCTTTCCTCAGTTTGTGAGATTACTCTATTTTTTTTAATATAATTTTATTTCTTTCAATGAATTTGAAATAAAAAACATTGGAATAATGAAAAAAAAACAAAAAGAATAGACAGAACCCAAATAAATAAAATCACAAATGAGAGAAGAGAAATAACCAACACCACAGAAATACAAATAATTATAAGAGAATATTATGAAAACCTATATGCCAACATATTGGACTACCTGGAAGAAATGGATAAATTCCTAGAAACATATAAATTACCAAAACTGAAACAGGCAAAAATAGAAAACTTGAACACACTGATAATGAGCAAAGATACTGAATCAGTAATCAAAAATTTCCCAACAAAGAAAAGTCCAGGGCCAGATGGCTTCACAGATGAATTCCACCAAACAATTAATGAATAGTTAGTACCTATTCTCAAACTTTTCCAAAAAATAGAAATGGAAGGAATACTTCAAATTCATTCTAGGAGGCCAGCATCTCCCTAATACAAAAACCAAATAAAGACTCCACTAAAAAAGAGAACTACAGGCCAACATATCTGATGACCATGGACGCAAAAATTCTCAATAAAATATTAGCAAAACAAATCCAACACTACATTAAAAGAATCATTCACCACGACCAAGTGGGATTTATTCTTGGGCTGCAAAGGGCAGTTCAATATTCACAAATCAATCAAGTGATACACTATATTTATAAAAGAAAGGATAAGAAACATATGATCCCTCCAATAGATGCAGAAAAAGCATTTAGACAAAGTACAACATCAGTCATGATAAAAACCCTCAGCAACATAGGTTTAAAGGGACCATACCTCAATATAATAAAGACCATATATGAAAAATCCACAGCTAATATCATCCTCAATGAAGAAAAACTAAGAGGTTTTCCTCCACCGTCAGGAAGAAGAAGGGATGTCCACTCTCACCACTGCTATTTAACATAGTACTGGAAATCTTAGCCGTAACAATCAGTCAACAAAAATAAATAAAAGACATCGAAACTGGCAAAGAAAGAAGTCAAACTTTTACCATTTGTAGATGACATGACACTCTCTATTGAAAACTCAAAGACTCCACCAAAATACTGCAAAAACTGCTACATGAATTCACTAAAGTTGGAGGATACAGAATCAGTGTACAGAAATCTGTTTCATTTCTATACACCAGTAATGAAGTAACAGAAAGCGAAATCAAGGAATCAATCCCATTTACCACTGCACCAAAAATCACAACATACCAAGGAATAAACCTAACCAAAGAAGTGAAAGATTTATACTCTGAAAACTATAAATAACTGATTAAAGAAATTGAAGATGACAAAAAGAAATGTAAACATATTGCATGTTCATGGATTGGAAGAACAAATATTGTTAAAATATCTATATTACCTAAAGCAATGCACACATTTAATGCAATACCTGTCAAAATACCAACCAAATTTTCACAGAGCTAGGATGAACAACCATACAATTTGTATGGAACAACAATAGACCCTGAAAAGCCAAAGGAAATTTGAAAAAGAAAAGTAAAGGTGGAGGTATCACAATCCAGACTTAAAGTTATATTACAAAGCTGTAGTGATCCAAACAGTATGGTACCGACACAAAAATTCACACAAAGGTCAACTGAACAAAATAGAAAACCCAGAAATGAACCCACAACTGTATGGTCAATTAATTTTCAACAAAGCAGGAAAGAATATCCAATGGGAAAAACACAGTCTGTTCAACAAATGGTGTTGGGAAAACTGGACAGCAACAGGCAAAAGAATGAAACTTTCTTACACCTTACACAAAAATAAATTCAAAATGGATTAAAGACCTAAATGGGAGATTTGAAACCTTAAAAATCCTACAGGAGAACACAGGCAATAAACTCTTTGACATCAGCCATAGCAACTTCTTACCAGAAATGTCTCCTGGGTGAGGAAAACAAAAGCAAAAATCAATTATTGGGACCTCATCAAAATAAAAAGCTTCTGCAGAGCAAAGGAAACAATCACCAAAACTAAAGGAAAACTTATGGGATGGCAAAAGATATTTGCAAGTGACATATCTAATAAAGGGTTAGTGTCCAAAATATTAAGAACTTATAAAATTCAACACCCCCAAAATGAATAATCCTATTTAAAATAATGGGCAGAAGATATGAATAGACATTTCTCCAAAGACATACAGACGGCCAATAGACACATGAAAAGATATTCAACTTCACTCATCATCAGGGAAATACAAATCAAAACTACAATGATATAGCACCTCACACCTGTCAGAATAGCTAAAATCAACAATACAAAGATCAACAGGTGTTGGTGAGGGTGCAGAGAAGGGGGAACCCTCTTGCATTGTTGGTAGTAATAGCAAAATGGTGCAGCCGCTCTGGAAAGCAGTATGGAAGTTCACCAAAAAGGTA
Source organism: Callorhinus ursinus (assembly GCF_003265705.2). Classification (NCBI taxonomy): domain Eukaryota; kingdom Metazoa; phylum Chordata; class Mammalia; order Carnivora; family Otariidae; genus Callorhinus; species Callorhinus ursinus. The sequence continues at coordinate 36,582,895 of NW_027397081.1, forward strand.
AAAATAGAACTGCCCTATGATCCAGCAATTGTACTACTATGTATTTACCCAAAGAATACAAAAATACTAATTCAAATGGATAGATGTACCCAAATGTTTATAGCAGTATTATCTACAATACCAAATTATGGAAATACCCCAAGTGTCCATTTACTGATGAAAGGATAAAAGAGAGGCGGTGGGGAGGAGGAAGATGGCAGAGGAGTAGGAGACCTAAATTTCCTCTGGTCCCAGGACTTCAGCTGGATAGGGATCAAACAATTCTGAACACCTACAAACTCAACAGGAGATCAAAGAAAAGAATAGCAGCAACTCTCTGAACAGAAAAGTGACCACTTTCTGGAAGGTAGGACATGCGGAGAAGTGAATCTGAGGTGATATTCCAGAAGATAGATGGCAAGGGAGGGGGGCCTCCATCAGCTGCTACCAGCAAGTGATAGGACCGCAGAGCACAAAATCAGAACTTTTAGAAGTCGGCTCCGCTGAGGGGCATCGTTCCAGTGGCTAAGCAGTGGGTGGAACCCTCACGGGACAGTGTAGTCTCAGGACCCTCGGGGTCACAGTAAGACCAGGGGTGCATGAGTGCAGCAGAGCTCCCAGGTATCAGAACAGGGAACCAGGTGCAGAGACAGAGCCGAGGCACAGGTTCTAAGCTCAGGGTTGCCATAAACCGCGATCTGCGGCTCAGTCAGGCCACTGATCCTCCAGCAGGGACCCAACAAGTGGCAGATCTGGGGAGATTCCCCTTCCTCCCCCAGGAGGAGCGGCACGGGAGCACACCGCAGGGATATACCGGGTTTGGAAACTCCACACAGGGTCCTATGCTAGAGATAGAAACGCTTGGTCACAGGCCGGGTGAGCACAGAGTGCGGCCAGAGACCGGGGAGATGGGAGTGATTGACTGCTTTTCTCCGGGGGTGCACTGAGAAGAGGGGTCCCAAGTTCTTGGCTTCTCCAGGGCATAGATAGGGAGGCAGCCATTTTCACTCTTGTCTTCCAAAGCTGTAGGGAAAGCTTGCAGGGAATGAAATCTCCCGAGAGTAAACCTGAGCAGATTACTTACCCCGGCCCCCGGCGAGGGCCCCATGATTCTGCCTCTGGCAGAGACATTTGGGAACCACAGCAACAGGCCTGTCCCCCAGAAGATCTGCAAGAACAAGCCAAGACCAAGTTTACCGATCAATGAGAACGGCAGAACTCCAGGGCTAGGGGAATACAGCACATAGATTTCATGGCGTTTTTACGATGATTCTTTAGTCTTTCAAAGTTAATTTTGTTTTAACTTTTTCCTTTTTTTTTTTTTTGAATTTTTCTTTTTCCCTTTTCAACCAACATCTTATCAATCACTTTTTTAAAAAATCTTTTTATTTTGCATTTTTAGAGTCATATTCTATCCCTTCATAGTAGCGAACCTTATCTTTGGTATTATATATAAGTTGTTCTTTCTAAAAATTTTGAGATACACTTTCCTCTAACAGACCAAAATAAACCCTAAATCTCTAGTGTATGGCTTTGTTCTAGTCTCCTGCCTGATCACATTCTCTCCCTTTATTTTTTTTTAAATCCTCTTCTTTCTTTTTTGAACCAACTTCTTATCTTATCAATTCCTTTTATAAAATCTTTTATACTTTACACCTTTCATTCATATTCCATACCTTCATCATATTTACTCTTATTTTTGTACATATATAAGTTTTGCTTTTTTAAAAATTTCAGGAAGCACTTTCTTCTAGAGACCAAAATACACCCAAAATCTAGTGTGTGGCACTGATCTATGCACCAGCCTGATCATATTTAATCATATTCTGTTTTTTGTTTGTTTCTTTCTTTGTTTTTATCTTTATCTTTTTCATTTTCTTTTTTTTTCTTTTTTCTTTCTTTCCCTTTCTTTTCCCACAGTCTCAGGTCTCTTCTGATTTGTTTACTGTATATTTTTCTGGGGTCGTTATTACCCTGTTAGCATTTTGTTCTCATTCATTAATTCTCCTCTGGACAAATTGACAAGAAGGAAAAAATCACCTCAAAAAAGAACAAGAGGCAGTACCGACTGCCAGGGATCTAATCAATAGGGACATTAGTAAGATGTCAGAACTAGAGTTCAGAATGATGATTTTAAAGATACTAGCTGGACTTAAAAAAACATGGAAGTTATTAGAGAAACCCTTTCTGGAGAAATAAAGTACTAAAATCTAACCAGTCGAAATCAAAAAGGCAATTAATGAGGTGCAATCAAATATGGAGGCTCTAACTGCTAGGATAAATGAGGCAGAAGAGAGAATTAATGATATAGAAGACAAATGATGGAAAATAAAGAAGCTGAGAAAAAGAGAGATAAACAACTACTGGATCACAAGGGCAGAATTCGAGAGATAAGCGATACCATAAGACAAAACAACATTAGAATAATTGGGATCCCAGAAGAAGAAGAAAGAGAGAGAGGGGCAGAACGTATATTGGAGCAAATTATAGCAGAGAACTTCCCTAATTTGGGGAAGGAAACAGGCATCAAAATCCAGGAAGCACAGAGAACATCCCTCAGAATCAATAAAAATAGGTCAACACCCCGACATCTAATAGTAAAACTTACAAGTCTCAGAGACAGAGAAAATCCTGAAAGCAACTCGGGAGAAGAGATATGTAACCTACAATAGTAGAAACACTAGATTGGCAACAGACCTAACCACAGAGACCTGGCAGGCCAGAAAGGACTGGCATAATATATTCAGAGTATTAAATGAGAAAAATATGCAGCCAAGAATACTATATCCAGCTACGCTGTCACTGAAATAGAAGGGGAGATAAAAAGCTTCCAGGAAAAACAAAAACTAAAGGAATTTGCAAATACGAAACCAGCCCTACAAGAAATATTAAAAGGGGTCCTCTAAGCAAAGAGAGAGCCCAAAAGTAACATAGACCAGAAAGGAACACAGACAATAAACAGTAACAGTCATCTTACATACAATGGCACTAAATTGATGTCTTTCAATAGTTACCCTGAAGGTAAATGGGCTAAATGCCCCAATCAAAAGACACAAGCTATCAGATTGGATTAAAAAACAAGATCCATCAATATGGTGTCTGCAAGAGACTCATTTTAGACCCAAAGACACCCCCAGATTGAAAGTGAGGGGGTGGAAAACCATTTACCATGTTAATGGACACCAAAAGAAAGCTGGGGTGGCAATCCTTATATCAGACAAATTAGATTTTAAAACAAAGACTGTAATAAGAGATGAGGAAGGACACTATATCCTATTTGAAGGGTCTATCCAACAAGAAGATCTACAATTGTAAATATCTATGCTGCTAACATGGGAGTAGCCAATTATATAAGCCAATTAATTACAAAAGCAAAGAAACACATTGACAACAATACAATAATAGTGGGGGACATTAACACCCCTCCTCACTGAAATGGACAGATCATCTAACCCAAAGATCAACAAGGAAATAAAGACTTTTAATGACACACTAGACCAAACAGACTTCACAGATATATTCAGAACATGCCATCCCTAAGCAACGCAATACACATTCTTCTCTAATGCCCATGGAACATTCTCCAGAATAGATCACATCCTAGGTCACAAATCAGGTCTCAACTGGTACCAAAAGATTGGAATCATTCCCTGCATATTTTCAGACCACAATGCTTTGAAACTAGAACTCAATCACAAGAGGAAAGTTGGAAAGAACTGAAATCCATGGAGGCTAAAGAGCATCCTACTAAAGAATGAAGGGGTCAACCAGGAAATTAAAGAAGAATTTAAAAAATTCAGGGGAACCAATGAAAATGAAAACACAGCTGTTCAAAATCTTTGGGATGGAGCAAGGGCAGTCCGAAGAGGAAAGTATATAGCAATACAAGCCTTTCTCAAGAAACAAGAAAGGTCTCAAATACACAACCTAACCCTACACCTAAAGGAGCTGGAGAGAGAACAGCAAATAAAGCCTAAACCCAGCAGGAGAAGAGAAATTATAAAGATCAGAGCAGAAATCAATGAATTAGAAACCAAAAGGACAGTAGAACAGATCAATGAAACTAGGAGCTGGTTCTTTGAAAGAATTAACAAGATTGATAAACCCCTGGTCAGACTTATCAAAAAGAAAAGAAAAAGGACCGAAATAAATAAAACCATGAATGAAAGAGGAGAGATCACAACCAACACCAAAGAAATACAATTATAAGAACATATTATGAGCAATTACATGCCAGCAAATTAGATAATCTGGAAGAAATGGATGCATTCCTAGAGATGTATCACCTACCAAAACTGAACCAGGAAGAAAGAGAAAATCTCCCAACAAACTAGAGCCCAGGGCCAGACGGCTTCCCAGGGGAATTCTACCAAACATATAAAGAAGAATTACTACCTATTCTTCTGAAACTGTCCCAAAAAATAGAAATGGAAGGAAACTTCCAACTCATTTTATGAGGACACCATTACCTTGATCACCAAAGCAGACAAAGACCCCATCAAAAAGGAGAATTACAGACAAATATCCTTGATGAACATGGATGCAAAAATTCTCACCAAAATACTAGCCAATAGGATCCAACAGTGCATTAAAAGGATTAATCACCACGACCAAGTGGGATTTATCCCTGGGCTGCAAGGTTGGTTCAACATCCACAAATCAACCAATGTGATACAATACATTAATAAAAGAAAGAACAAGAACGATATGATCCTCTCAATAGATGCAGAACAAGCATTAGACAAAGTACAGCATCCTTTTTAGTAAAATGGCAGGATATAAAATCAATGCACAGAAATCAGTGGCATTCCCATACATCAATAACAAGACAGGAGAAAGAGAAATTAAGGAGTTGATCCCATTTATAATTGCACCCAAACCATAAGATACCTAGGAATAAATCTAACCAAAGAGGCAAAGAATCTGTACTCAGAAAACTATAAAATACTCATGAAAGAAATTGAGGACGACACAAAGAAATGGAAAAATGTTCCATGCTCATGGATTGGAAGAACAAATATGTGAAGATATTTCACAATATTTCAATGCTACCTAGAGCAATCTACACATTCAATGCAATCCCTATCAAAATACCATCAACTTTTTAAAGAAATGGAACCAATAATCCTAAAATTTGTATGGAACTAGAAGAGACCCCGAATAGCCAAAGGGATGTTGAAAAAGAAAAGCAAAGCCGGTGGCATCACAATTCCAGACTTCAAGCTCTATTACAAAGCTGTCATCATCAAGACAGAATGGTACTGGCACAAAAACAGACACATAGATCAATGGAACAGAATCAAGAGCCCAGAAATGGACCCTCAACTCTATGGTCAACTAATCTTCCACAAAGCAGGAAGGAATGTCCAATGGAAAAAAGACAGTCTGTTCTACAAATGGTGTTGGGAAAATTGGACAGCCACATGCAGAAGAGTGAAACTGGACCATCTCCTTACACCACACAAAAATAGACTCAAAATGGATGAAAGACCTAAACGTGAGACAGGAGTCCATCAAAGTCCTAGAGGAGAACACAGGAAGCAACCTCTTCAACCTCAGCTGCAGCTACTTCTTCCTAGAAACATCATGAAAACAAGGGAAGCAAGGGCAAAAATGAACTCTTGGGACTTCATCAAAATAAAAAGCTTTTGCACAGCAAAAGAAACAGTCCACAAAACCAAAAGACAACTGACAGAATGGGAGAAGATATTTGCAAATGACATATCAGATAAAGGGCTAGTATCCAAGATCTATAAAGAACTTATAAAACTCAACACCCAAAGAATAAATGATCCAATCAAGAAACGGGCAGAGGACATGAACAGACATTTTTCCAAAGAAAATATCCAAACAGCCAACAGACAGATGAAAAAGTGCTCAACATTGCTCAGCATCAGGGAAATCCAAATTTTAACCTCAATGAGATATCACCTCACACTAGTCAGAATGGCTAAAATTAACAAGTCAGAAAACGACAGATGTTGGCGGCGATGCGGAAAAAGGGGAACCCTCCTACACTGTTGGGAATACAAGCTGGTGCAGCCACTATGGAAAACAGTATGGAGGTTCTTCAAAAAGTTGAAAATAGAGCTACCATACGATCCAGCAATTGCACTACTGGGTATTTATCCCAAAGCTACAAATGTAGGGATCCGAAGGGGTCCGTGTACCCCAATGTTTATAGCAGCAATGTCCACAATAGCCAAACTGTGGAAAGAGCCAAGATGTCCATCGACAGATAAATGGATAAAGAAGAGGTGCTATATATATATACAATGGAATATTATGCATCCATCAAAAAGAACGAAATCTTGCCATTTGCAATGACATGGATGGAACTGAAGGGTATTATGCTAAGCGAAATAAGTCAATCAGAGAAAGACATGTATCATATGACCACTGATATGAGGAATTCTTAATCTCAGGAAACAAACTGAGGGTTGCTGGAGTGGTGGGGCATGGGAAGGATGGGGTGGCTGGGTGATAGACATTGGGGAGGGTATGTGCTATGGTGAATGCTGTGAATTGTGCAAGTCTGTTGAATCACAGATCTGTACCTCTGAAACAAATAATACATTATATGTTAAAAAGAAGAAGAAGAAGATAGCAGGAGGGGAAGAATGAAGGGGGGACATCAGAGGGGGAGATGAACCATGAGAGATGATGGACTCTGAAAAACAAACTGAGGGTTCTAGAGGGGAGGGGTTGGGAGGATGGGTTAGCCTGGTGATGGGTATTAAAGAGGGCACATTCTTCATGGAGCACTGGGTGTTATATGCAAACAATGAATCATGGAACATTACATCAAAAACTAATGATGTAATGTATCGTGATTAACATAACATAATAAAAATTTTAAATAAGTTTTAGGCAACCTTGTTTGGATAAAATTTAGAAAACAAAAAGAGACAAAAAGAGATATTATCTAGAAATTGATTCCCAAGGTCAAGATTATATATACTGTTCTAAGTGTATCTTTATTTTTAGGGCACGTGAGACTCTCCTATATCATGTTTTTTATATTAATTGTGAGGATTACTTGATTTTATGGACAATGTTGTCCTTAATATGATTGAATTTTTAAAAATAATTTATAAGCTTTTAGAGCAATTATGGCATGATTAGAATTTTTATCCATAACACAGGAACCTGTGAGGGTTCCAGCTGATCTAGATTGACATAATACAAATACACAGTACTATTTATCCATTTACATACTTCTCATTCTGAGAGGGTTACATACATCCTTGCTAATTTTTCACAAAAGGAATAAAAATTATTTCATGGATTTTGAATGCTATATATTCCACAGATGGTCACTGTGAGAAGTATGAGTGTTCCCACATAATAGAAAGCTAAAGAGATAAGTAAACTTAAGAGAGATCACACAGATCATGTATTCAATTTTACCATCTCTGTTGTATAATTAAGGAAACAGGTCCAGGGAGATAAGTGAGTTGAACACAGGTATACAATCTTTTTCAGTCAAGAGCCAGAACTAGATGTCTTATCTCATTTCTACCAGTCCAGTGTTTTTATATGTGCTTCATATGTTTTTTAGAATTTATAAGCCACAAATATAAAAATAACATTATTATTATTATTTGGTATTGTTATTATTTATACTGACATTTTTCTTTTCCCTTCACTTGGGGGAAAAGGAGAGGTTTTTAAGGTTTAAGGTTTAAGAATTTTAAGGTTGCCTTTACACTGTCTTTCCAAATGTGACATGATTCTTTTAACTTCCTCTATAAAATTTCTTTCTCAATATTTCACAACTTTTCGTCTTATGTGTTTTTAACTTGTACAATTGCTTGAATTATCAACTAGATTGATACATGTTTCTGTTTTGAAATCCATGTTGCAAATGAATTAGTGTCAATAAAAGCAGCATGCTTTTTTGTTTATCTGCAGAGTGTCTACCTTCTGCCTTGGATATAAGTTCAGCTTTACATTGCTGTAGGCAGAAAATTACACTGGAAAGGGAAGCACACATTAATTAAATCTGATCTAAAGTCATTCCCCGGTATAGGTTATTTCTGCACTGACAGTGTTTTCTCCTGTATAAGCTGCATCACCATCCTTGTTCAATGTATTCTTGACTGAAGTACTACCTAAGCCATGGTAATTAGTACAGAGAGACATAAATGTGTGAGCAAATAAGATATCATCCAGAAGACAAAATAAATCCTATTTATAAGACAGAATATAACCAGTATGTTCTTATTATAACATAAGGAAAATCTCACTAATGTTTTCTATTTTGTGTTCAAATTCCATTCTTATTCTTGTCTACCAATATTTAAAACTTAGTTGATGTGCTGTGATTGCGAAGGTGAAATGAATAGATTAGGAGTTGCACAGCTGTTTACGGTTTTGGTTTATAGCTCTGGGACATCCCATTCTGGAGACATTCCAGTTCATTTTAACAGTAATTAGAAGTACCCCCATAACGAGGTATTGCTGTTGGAAACAACTTCATTAGTTTGGGTGATTTTATTGGTTTCCTTTAGGGTGAGGAACTAGGACTAATAGTTGTAATTTAATAGGAAAATTACTGAAGCAAGAAAGATTCCACTGAATCTTAAATGAGGCATTAGACAGAAGTTTCCTTTCCAAATAATAAAATATAAGAGAGCCACGTTTACCTTAAAAAAATCTTATATAAATGATACAAATTAGCATGAAAGAATGATTTTGGTTAAATGTTTAAATACTGATTAAATAAAACATTAAGTATACATTTAAAAAAAAAACAGGTAAAACTGGCAAAAATTTGTCCATTTAAAGCATTCTTCTTCACAATTTAAAATGAGGTAAAGCCAGCACAGTTGGCTTTTGGAAAATCTGTCTTCCTTTAGATAAAAAAGTTGATTCACTTTTCTAAGCCTGTTCTTTCTTTCTTGTTTGCATTCTTTTATTTCCCTTTCTTTTTTCCCCTCACATATCAGTTCCCTAAGTAGCAAAACTTTCTTTGTCACTAAAAGGATTAATGGGTCAATATTATCACTTTTGGTACACAGATGATTCTCTAGCTGCAAAACACATTATAATCATTTGGGAATCTTTCTTCCCACTTCCAATGCAGTGTGGCTCAGCATTACTTTCACTATTTTATAGATGACAAAATAGACCCAGAGAGGAATTTACACAAGATTTCAAAGCAAATTAGTAGCAAATTAGTAGTCTGAGAAATAACTTTCTATCCTTTTCTCGGAGGCTACATCATGACACCACCATCATTTGGACACAATGCTCTTTTACTATAATAGAATGTTTTCAAATTTCAAAATGTGTGGAGTTCATAATACCTGGATTCTAAAAAATAGAAGCAAATATAGGAGATTATTTATATTTTGGCTTCAAAACAGTCCTCCAGGTACAAATGATAATCTTCTATCAAAAGTGTGTCTCAAGATCTATGGAGCAGGGACTATGTCTGTCATGGTGATCTGTATACCCTAAGTATGCAACACAGTGTCTGAGTACAGCTATTTTTCCACAAATATTGGTTGAATATATATGGTGACAAGTTAAAGAATAAATAAACTGTGAGCAACCCTACTGATCTTCAGTAGCTAGGGTTTCCTTCACTTTTTTGAAAAGCATGGGGTCTATGACCGTATTTCCCACCTCATTTCCACATTTTACACTCCCAATCATTCCTCCTGTTTGAATCCAATTTCCATCTTCTCCACATTCCCGTTCCCTACCATGCAGGACTGAAAAATAACAAACTCTTTCCCAATTATGTTTTTTCATCTGTATTAAGTGATTTCTCACTTTGAAATTTCTAAGATCTTAGATCAGGAAACATTACTGACATTGAGTGGAAATCCAAAATCACCATTTTAGATTGAATGATTTAGATTTCAAAAGAAAAACACAGGAAAAGAATAGGTTATTTGGAGTTACTAAACACTCCCCTATGGGTAATAGTACTATTTCCTAAGAAAGTCATGCAGAAAACTAAGAAAAGGAGAAGACAAAGGAGAAACTGGGGAACACTCAGGAGAAGAGGTAATTTGTAAAAAGACTAACTCCTTAGGACAGACATCATTCCCATAGACTTCTGGGAAGATGGCCAAGTAGGAGGCTCCTAAGATCACTTTGTCCCAGAGACACGCCTAGACAACAGGCACATCAGTGCAGCTAACCCAGAAAACAAGCCAGATACTGGCAGACAGACTTTCCACAGTTAATTGTAGAGAGGAGGCCACATCAAAAAGTTAGGAGGGGTGGAGACACAGTCGGGAATCAAAATTCTGGCAAGACTAGCCATAAATGGGGGTGCCTGGGTGGCTCAGTTGGTTAAGCGACTGCCTTGGGCTCAGGTCATGATCCTGGAGTCCCGGGATTGAGTCCCGCATTGGGCTCCCTGCTCGGCAGGGAGTCTGCTTCTCCCTCTGACCCTCCCCCCGATCATGTGCTCTCTCTTTCATTCTTTCTCTCAAACAAATAAATAAAATCTTAAAAAAAAAAAAGATTAGCCATAAATGGGAGGGACAAAACAAAAATGAAGGGAGAGTACCAGACCCCAAATCAGGCCCCACACACTTAGGGGACCTACACTGGAAAGATGAGTCCTCATAATATTTGGCTTTGAAAACCAGTGTGTCTTAACTTCTCAAGTTTTTACAGCCAGCAGGGATTAAATCCAGGTACTTTAAAAATCATCAGATCCAGCTCTGGCAAAACTAGAGGGCAATAGAAAACTAAGTCCCCACTCTTAAAAAGATAGCATAACAAATAATCCCACAGAGATATAGCTGAGAAGCAACAGCTTGAAAAGCACCTGGAGTATATGTGAGATTTATTTCTAATCTCAGAACATGTACCGGAGAGGCAGAGATTTTTGGAGATTTCTCCAAGAACAAAAGAACTGGCAGGTGCTATTTCTCTTCACCAAGTCTAGATAGCTGGATACTTGCAGGAACTAGTGAGAATACTCCACCTATCTTGCTAACAGTACACACCCCACCCCTTTGGATCAGCCCCATCCAATCTGCCCTACTCAGAAAGAGTCCCTCCAAAGCAGTTCCTCATCTCAACCTGCAAGCAGCCCTGGCAAGGATGGGCACCACTCCAAAATGACTCCTCTCCAGGGGAGAGGGGAAAATAACCACACACCAGTTCAACTGCAGCCTGAGGAACCAAGCCTTATAACTGGCAATACAGAGAGAGTGCCAAGCCTATCAGTGCATCAGCAGCCACTGACGGCCAGCCTCACCTACCAACAAAAATATCTTGGGAGCAGAGCAGGGAGAAAGCTCTATATTTGGGGTCACTGCAGCCCTGGCAGACAGAATGGGGGCAGGCATCTAAACTGCTGGCCTTGCCCACCAATGAAAGCCTTTCAAGGTACAATGTGGGGAGAGTACCCTGCAGTTTGATGTGACCACAGCAACCAGCAAGTGGGCTGAGGGTAGGCATCTGGTCTGACTACTGACATCACCCAACTACAAGTTCATGGTGGTCCCAGACTATCCCTTTAATAGTACAGGGACCAAACCTGGTCCACAATAGGCAAAGTGGGCTACTGCAGCTGACTAGACTAAAGACAAACATAGCTTAGCCATAATGGTAGTGTGAACACAGTCCACGTAGGAGACACAAAGCACCTGGTTCTGGTGAACAGAGGACATTGTGCTACAGGGCATGACATAAGCCACTACTTTCAAGATCAGGAGATGTTGCTGACTTTCTTAATATATAGAAACAAACACACAGAGTTAGCCAAAATGATGAGATAGAGGAGTATGTCTCAATTGAAAGAACAAGACAAAACCACAGAAAAGGAGCTAAATGAAACAGAGACAAGCAATATGCCAAATAAAGAATTCAAATGATCAATAAAGATACTTACTAGACTTGAGGAAAGAGTGGAGGATCTCAGTGAGACCTTCAACAAAGAGGTAGAAAATATTTTTTAAAAAATTCAAGATGAAGAACTCAACAACTGAAATTAAAAGAGAGAATCAATAGCAGATTCTGGAGAGAATCAATAGCAGATTAGAGGGGGCATAAGAACAGATCAGTGAGCTGGAAGACTGAGTATTGGAAAGCAACCTGGCTGAACAGCAAATGGGTTAAGGGAATAGGTTAAGGGAAGGTTAAGGGAACCCAGTGACATCATCAAGCATAACATTCATATTATAGGGTCCCAGAAGGAGAAGGGAGAGAAAGGTGGCAGAAAATTTATTTGAAGAAATAATAGCTGAAATTTTTCCTAATATGCAGAAAGAATTAGACATCCAGATCCATGAGGCACACAGACCGCCCCCCCCCCACAAATCAACCTAAGGAGCTCCAACCAAGACACAAAATTAAAATGGAAAAAACTAGTGATAAAGAGAGAATTTTTAAAGCATCAAGAGAAAAGAAAACAGCTACATACAAGGGAAACACCATAAGTCTATCAGCTGATTTTTCAGCAGAAACTTTGCAGGCCAGAAGATATATTCAAAATCCTTAAAGGAAAAATGTACAACGAACAAAACTCTATCCAACAAAGCTATCATTTGGGAATAGAAGGAGAGATATAGAGTTTCCCAGAAAAACAAAAGTGAAAAGATTTTATTAACACTAAACCATCCTTATAAGAAATTTTAGGGGAATTCATTGAGTGGAAAGAAAAGGCCATAATCAGGAGTAAGCAATTTACAAAAGAAAAAATTTCACAGGTAAATATGAACATAATAAAAGTAGTAGATTATTCACTTATAAACCAGTATGGAGGCTAAAGCACAAAAGCAGTAAAATCAATTATATCTATAAAAATCAGTAAACAGATTCACAAAATAAAAGGATGTAAAATACGACATCATATACATAAAACATAAAGGGGGCATAAAATTTTAATGATTTTAGAATGGGTTCAACTTAAGCAGCCATCAACTTAATATAGGCTTATACATGCATAAGATGTTATTTACAAACTGAATTATAAGCACAAATCAAAAATCTGTAATAGATGTACAAAAAAATGAAGAGAAAAGAATAGAAGCATATCACCAAAAAAAACATTAAACCACAAGTGAAGAGAGCAAGAAAAGAAAAGACCAGATAAGATCTACAAAAACAACCATAAAACAAGTAACAAAATTGCAATAAGTACATACTTATTAATAATTATTTTGAATATAAAAACTAAATGCTCCAATCAAAATACAGAGGGCGACTGAATGGAGAAAAGAACAAGACGCATCTATATGCTGTGTACAAGTGACCCACTTCAGATCTAAAGACACATGCAGATTGAAAGGAAAGAGATGAGGGTGCCTAGGTGGCTCAGATGGCTAAATGTCTGCCTTTGGCTCAGGTCATGATCCCAGGTCCCCACATCGGGCTCCTAGCTCAGGGGGGAGTCTGCTTCTCTCTCTCTCCCTCTGCCTCTCCCCTTACTCATGCTGTCTTTCTCTGTGTATCTCTGTGTCTCAAATGAATAAATAAAATCTTTTAAAAAAGAGAAAGAAAAGAGGTGGAAAAATGTTTTTCATACAAATGGAAGAAAAAAAAAATCTGGGGTAGCAACACTTAAAATGGACAAAATAGACTTTAAGGCAAAGACCATAACCAGAGACAAAGAAGGATGCTACATAATGATAAAGGGAAGTATCCACATGATCCAGTAATTCCACTACTTAGTATTTACCCAAAGAAAAGAAAAACACTAAATGGAAAAGATAAATGCATCTCTATGTTTATGGCAGCATTATGTACAATAGCCCAGATATGGAAGCAACTCAAGTATCTATCCATAGATGAGTGGATAAAGAAGAAATGGTATATATATGCAATGGAATTTTACTCAGCCATACAAAAACAATGAAATCTTGTCATTTCCAACAACATGGATCAACCTAGAGGATATAATGCTAATGAAATATGGCAGTCAGAGAAAGATGAATGCCATATGACTCCAGTCATAGGTAGAATTTAAGAATCAAAATGAAAGAACAAACAAAGAAAAAAGAGACTAATAAAAAAGACTCTTAAATACAGAAAACAAACTGAGGGTTGACAGAGGGGAGGTGAGTTGGGAGATGTGCGAAGTAGATTAAGGGGATTAAGAGTTACACTTACCTTGATGAGCACTGAGAAATGGATAGAACTGTTCAATCATTATATTGAACACCTAAACCTGATGTAACACTGTTAATTATACTTGAATAAAAACAAAAACAAAAACAAAAATATCATTCTCAAACTTGACCTAAGAAACAAGTGTTAACCAGCACAATGGAAAAGGTAGTCCTCAACAGAAGTGGAAGAATTTCCCCAGTGTGTATAACTCAAAATGTTCTAAGACAGAAATAGCTAATTATCCATTAAACAGTAGTATATTCCTAAACCTATGAAAATGGTGGCATTGCATAGACTACAAAAAAATAAATAAATAAATAAAAGAAAATTCTAAGTCTAAAAACAAAAGAGCATAGATAATTTGCTTGTAGCTGAGTGTCCATCTTGAATGTTAGCAAAATAAGAGATTCTATATGTAATAACAGTAATAACAAGCTAATTTTAACATGTAATTTAAGGTGGTCTAGTATGAACACAAGAAAATACACAATTGTGTATAACAAGTGGCTCGCAGCAAGTTCATGTAGCTATTATATAATAAAGATAATTCTACTCTTAACTGCTAAAACTTTAGAACTAAGGTGATAGATGTAGTTCATTATTATAACTGAAATTCCAGAGCATGAACCTAAAATAAGTTCTATACAACTCAGACACTGTTTCATTATATGTCAAGTGTTGATTTGTTAGGTCCATGTTTTTATGTGCATATGAATCAGTATAATAATAAGAAAAAATTTACAAAAACTTTTTATTCTTTCAATTATTCTTCAGATTAGCTCATAACCCCAAATACCCCTCCCAATTCTTTAGATTGGATATGTCAATCAGTTATTGCAACAATTATGCTGCAAAACAAATTACCTTAACACGGTGACATAAAAAAACTCAGCAATTTTCCCTCACAGGTCTGCAGGTCAGCTGGGCTTTGACTTTTCTAAACTGGGCTTAGAAAGCTTGGCTCCAGGCTGTGGTATGGGTCCTGGTCTGTTCCATGTGTTTGTCATCTTCCTTCGACCAGTGGCTACCCACGTCATATTCTCTTTTGGTGAAAGTCAGAAGCTCAAGAGGGAGAGCAAGTCCAACCATACAAATCCTTTCAAGCCTCCAGGAAAGTTGCCACCTCTAACATACTTTAACCAAAACAAGTATTATGGCAAGCCCAATGGCAATAAAGCAGAGAAGAATACTCTTTCCATAAAGTGAATATTTCCTAATCAATATTTAATATACCACAGTGAGGAAAGAATTTATCACTGGAAATAAATGTGTTACAAGCTCAATAAGTGAGGAGAGTTGTAACTGCAGGAAAAGGATGTTTAAAATGTGGGAAAGCAATTTTTCCTTAAAAGAGGCATACCTCCCTTTCGAAAAGTCCAAGAGCATTTAGAGTAAAGATTATAGTAAACAGTAAATGAAATAAAAGTTGCATTAATTCATTTAATGAGGACCCTAGCATGTGCCAAGCACTTCACCAGGCACTGAAGAAAGAAAGAGGAAGAAGAATACAGGAACTTCTCTATGAAGCTGACAGAACACACAGGAGCAGTGAATTGTTATTTAACATATGGAGCCTGAAATGGCAAATAGCACATCACAAAGAGTGAGTGAGAGCAAGTGGAAGCATCAACATTAGTTATACAAGGGTTCTCATGGCAGAATCAGGAGTCAAGGACACACACCTTTGCAATATGAGAGGCATGAGGGACATGGGATATGGTATTTATTACTGCAAGGACTTTCCACACAGAGGTCTTGGAGCCACAGAGGAAACTGAAACTAAGTTCCAGGAGACTGTCCTTATATGAGACCCTATTTCAATTCCAGCTTGGGAACAATAAAATCAGTTGTGTTTATTTTAGTTTATATCCAGAAAATACATTATTTCAAATTACTGACTTGAAGGAAAATTGTTGAGGCATATTTCAGAGCAGTATTTTTGGATAAAATCACAACAGAATGATTTTGTTTTATCCATAGATAAACAGACAGGTAGAAACATGGTGTCAAGCTATTTTTTTCCTAGACATAGTATGAGTTTGCTGTGAATGAACTCAGAGGATCCTTTCTTGGATCCTATGTAATAATAGCTTTTTCATTGTCATAGTCATCATCATCATGACTGCTGACATTTTTCTGAATAGCAGATACTGTATTAAGTGTCTGACCTGTATTAGCTCATTAAACTCCAACCATATGAAATATGTATTATTAATTCCCTTTAATGAAGGAATTCTCTGTCAGAATAACTTGTCTAAGATCAGGCAACTAGTAAATGGGAAAGTCAAACTTTAAACTCAGGTGTAGTCTGATGTCAAAGCATCAGCATTAAAATTATTTATTACACATTTTCCAGATATATAATACAAGTATTGCTTGGATTTGGGTTATAATTAGGAGGTACCATGACTGAGGCATCAAATCAAGTTTTGATTAAATCTGTAGAAGCTTCAGTAAGGAGAGGTGAGAGTTAATGTGTTTTCTAAATTTAACATCTGATATTAATGGAGATTTTTTTCAGACTATTAAATGGAAAATGAAGCTCATAGAATGACAGTTGTCTTTCAATGATCAAATAAAAAGAAATCTGTCTGTCTCTTTTTGGCAGATCCTTCTAGTCTTGTTAAATGTATGACAAATTTAATAATTTATGTCCAACATATGAAGGTGCTGGTTTCAGTATTAAAACCTTAACCAATTTTACTCCAGCAGCAAACACTTAACATATTTACTCCAAAAATACATGAGTAAATCGCAAAAAAAAAATAATAAGTACACATCTTAAATCAAATGTTTAAAAGTTATAAGAGGGGCACCTGGGTGGCTCAGTCGTTAAGCGTCCGCCTTCAGCTCAGGTCATGGTCCCAGGGTCCTGGGATTGAGTCCCGCATCGGGCTCCCTGCTCAGCAGAAGCCTGCTTCTCCCTCCCCCACTCTCCCTGCTTGTGTTTCCTCTCTTGCTGTGTCTCTCTCTGTCAAATAAATAAATAAAATCTTTAAAATAAATTAATTAATTAATAAAAGTTATAAGAAAATGTCAGGAATAAAATATACTCATAATTCTGTTCTTTACCATTTGCCCTCTTTCTAAAAAATTTTCCTTTATAAAATTCTTTTATTAGTTTTGTTAGTATAGGCATATCTGTTCCTTGAACTTCTGAGATGGTTTTTTCCCCTGTTGCATTCAAATCAGCATATTTTCTGATTTTAATCCTCACCATGCTCTTCCTCTTGCTTCTCTCAAATCTGATAGTTCCTTATAGGACACTCACCAATAACTTTATCCTCCTTTGCACCCTTTTTCATCCACAGATTTTCTCAGTGCCATTTTTTTCTGGGAAATCTGGATCAATTGCACTATCACCTATATCAGTTATCAAAAAATTTTTTCTATATTCTTTTTTTCTTTTGTCTATGGATTTTCTTGACCTAAATAACTTAAAATCACTTTACAGTGATTTCTCATCACTACACTTCTTCCCACAAACAAGTTATCCACAACAATAGTAAAATGTCTCTGGTCATTTATACACCCATAGTGTTTTAGGTTCATCATTTATAACCTTCAATAGTAATCAAAACTCACTCACTAGCAAGTGAAGGTAGCTCAACTCAAACTATCTTAATTAAAAAAAAATTATTTTATTGTTTAACTGAGACATCCAGAGGTGGAACTGGCCTCAGGCAAATTTGGAACTAGAGATTAAAAGATGGCATAAGGCATATTTCTCTTGCTCTCGTTCTCTTTCTCTTCCTGTCTCTATTTTAAGCTTGTTTCCCTCTTTATGTTAGAAATGTTTGCTTTGACTACAGACTTCATTTATGAAGCTAATGAGGATGGTCACTGGCAGTTCCTCATTTTCAATATCTAGCTTCCAACTACAACAAAAAGATAGAGGTTTTTGCTTTGTAGCTATTATTGATTTAACATCTATATACCAATACAAATACTAATACCAAGGAAGGTCTCAGATAAGTCAGCTGGGTCAGTGACTCATATTGGCTATTCACTATTCACTATTGCCAAAGGCATAAGATATTATGATTGAGCAATCCTAGGATCCATGTCTGGTAGAGAGGGAGGACATACCACCTTAACTGACATCTCACTGGAAGGAGCTTGTGCACACACCTGCGCCCCAGCTTTGATGGCTACAGCCTAAGGAATGGGCCACAGATTACCTGGCTTTCATAGCCAATAAAGCTTCCATTCATGAGTACCACAGTAATGTAGCAAAAGCAAGCAATTATTAACTAGTTACTCCCCTAGAGAGAAAGCAAGAACATGCATTGCCCAGTCTTTCGCTGAAGAAAAACACTTTCCCTTGCTGGTCTGCATATTTTTAAAACTTGCTGCCTGAGGGCAACAGATCTAATCAGCTTGAATCAAGGTGCTAACTGTAATCATTTTGGGGACAATGATGTGTCTTGGCACACCCTCTGCTACTGGGAGCAACTA
Source organism: Callorhinus ursinus (assembly GCF_003265705.2). Taxonomy (NCBI): domain Eukaryota; kingdom Metazoa; phylum Chordata; class Mammalia; order Carnivora; family Otariidae; genus Callorhinus; species Callorhinus ursinus. The sequence continues at coordinate 36,601,417 of NW_027397081.1, forward strand.
AAATCAAAGGAGGTAGTTTGGACAATCGTGAAGGTTAGAGAAACAATAAGGAGCAAAAGCTGGAGAGACTGATGAGATCACTCTGTCAAGACTGGGAGGGGTAGCTCTTTTATCTATTGCGAAGAAACCAGCACAGAGTGTCAAGATTAGTGAAGAAATGAGTATGTTTGAAACAAAAGAAAACAGTACATATACAGAAACCAAGCTTAATGAAAGAGAGTTAAGTGATATACCTGAAAGAGATTTCAAAATAATGATGATAAAGATACTCACCAAGTCAGGGGAGCAATGCATGAACAAAGCAAGATTTCAACAAAGAAATAGAAAATATAAAAAACAACATGCAGAAATCACAGAGCTGAAAAATACAATAACTGAACTAAAAAATTCCATAGAGGATTTGAACAACAGACTAGAGAAAGTGAAAGAAAGGATCAGAGAACCTAAATATAGGGCAGTGGAATACACTGAGAGAAGAAAACGAAAAAAAAGAATTAAAGCCTGAAGATAGCTTAAGGGATTCATAGGACAATATCAAGTAGGTCAATATATGCATTATAGAAGACCCAGAGGCCAAAGAGAGAGAGAAGAGGACAGAAAGCTTATTCAGAGAAATAATGGCTGAAAACTTCCCTAACCTAGGGAAAGAAACAGATATCCAGATCCAGGAAGTCCAAAATTTCCCAAATAAGAAGAATCCAAAGAGAAACATTAAAATTAAATTGTCAAAAATTAAAGAAATATAATAATTAAATTGTCCATAGTTAAAGACAGGGAGAGAATCTTAAAAGAAGCAAAAGAACAACTTATTATATATAAGGAAATCTCCATTGACCATCAGCAGATTTTTTAGTAGAAAATTTTCAGGTTAGAAGAAATGGCATGATAAATTCAAAGTACTTAAAAAACAAAAAGAAAAAAAACACAAAAAACCCTGCCAACAAAGAATACTTTACCTAGCAAAGTTGTCTTTCAGAACTGAGAGTTTTCCAGACAAACAAAATCTGGAAGAGATCATTACCACTAGACCACCCTAAAAAGAAATGTTAAAGGAGCTCTTCAAGATGTAACAAAGGATGCTAGTTATCAACAAGAAAATATGAAAGTATAAAATTCACTGGTAAAGATAAATATACAGTTAAATTTCAAATACTCTAATAGGTAATGGTGGTGGGTAAATCACTTATAACTCTAGTATGAAGGTTAAAAGACAAAAGTATTAAAAATAACAATAATTAAAATAATGTGTTAATGGATATTCAATGTAAAAAAGATGGAAATTATGACATCAAAAACAAAATATGGGAGGGGGAGTATAAAAATAAAGAGCTTTTGTATGCATTCAAAGTAAAGCTGTTATTAACTTAAAATAAACTGTTATATTTTATTTGGCCTCATGTTATTAACCACAGGGAAAAAGCCTATAATAGATACACAAAAAATAAAGAAAAAGGGATCAAAGCATACCACTACAGACTCATTAAGTCACAAAGGAAAAGAAAAGGAGAGGAAGAAAGGAATAGGAGAATTACAAAACAATTAGAAAAATATTAAGGCAATAGTAAATCCATACCTATCAATAAAAATGTAAATGGACTAAATTATGTTTTTAATAAAACATAGAGTGGCTGATGGATCAAAAAAAGACAAAGCTATATGTTGCCTATAAGAGACTCATTTAGCTTTAAGTACACACAGAGATTGAAAGTAAAGAGATGGAAAAAGTATGTCATGTAAATAGAAACAAAAAGGGAGCAGAAGTAGCTATACTTAGGCAAAACAGAGTTCAAGCTAAAGACTATAACAATAGAAAAAGAAAGTCATTATATAATGAAAAAGGACTTAATTCATCAAAGTTAAAATATTTTTAAGTATTTATGCATCCATCTAGGAGCACCTAAATATATAAAACAGGGCGCCTGGGTGGCTCAGTTGGTAAAGCGACTGCCTTCGGCTCAGGTCATGATCCCAGAGTCCTGGGACTGAGTCCCGCATCGGGCTCCCAGCTCAGCGGGGAGCCTGCTTTTCCCTCTGACCCTCTCCCCTCTCATGCTATTTCTCACTCTCTCTCTCTCAAATAAATAAAATCTTTAAAAAATAAAAAATAAAAAATATATATATAAAACAAATATTGCTAGATCTGAAAGGGGAAACAGAGAGCAATACAATAATAATAATGAAGCGGGGACTTCAAAACCCCACTTTCAATAGTGGATAGATCATCCAGACAGAAAATCAATAAGGAAACAATGACTTAAGCAACACAGAAAAACAGATGGATTTAACAGATATATATAGAACATTCCATCCATCAGCAGCAAAATGCACATTTTTTAAGGGCACATGAAATATTCTGCAACACAGACCTTTGTTAGGCCATAAAACAAGTCTTAATAGATTTAAGAAGATTAAAATCATACCAACATTTTATCTGACCACAATGGTAAGAAACTGGAAAAAATTAAAATGGAAACACAACATACCAAAAGCTATGGAATGCAGCAAAAGCAGTGCTAAGGCAGAGAGTTATAGGGATAAACATCAATATTGAGGAAAAAAAGCCCAAGAAACAAGTTATCTTTACAGCTCAAGGAACTAGGAAAAGAAGAACAAACTAAGCCCAAATTTAGCAGAAAAGAAAAATAGCTAGGATCGAAGTGGAAATAAAGGGAATATATAAAAAGATAATAGAAAATATCAATGAAACTAAAAGCTGGTTTTTTTTAAAGATAAACAAAATAGGCAACTCTTCAGCTAGATTCACTGAGAAAAAAGGAGAGAGAACCTAAATAAAGAAAATTATAAATGAATTATGACCTTGAGAAAGAAAAGCAAAGTTGAAGGCATCACAATTCCAGACTTCAAGTCATATTAAAAAGCTATAGTGATCAAGACAAAGCTATGGTGCTAGCACAAAAATTGATACATAGATGAATTGAACAGAATAGAAAATCCAGAAATGAACCCACAACTATATGGTCAATTAATTTTCAACAAAGCAGGAAAGAATATCCAATGGGAAAAACACAGTCTGTTCAACAAACGGTGTTGGGGACAGCAGCATGCAAAAGAATGAAACTTTCTTACACCTTACACAAAAATAAATTCAAAATGGATTAAAGACCTAAATGGGAGATTTGAAACCTTAAAAATCCTACAGGAGAACACAGGCAATAATCTCTTTGGCATCAGCCATAGCAACTTCTTACCAGATATGTCTCCTGGGTGAGGAAAACAAAAGCAAAAATCAATTATTGGGACCTCATCAAAATAAAAAGCTGCTGCAGAGCAAAGGAAACAATCACTAAAACTAGAAGGCAACTTACGGGATGGCAGAAGATATTTGCAAGTGACATATCTAATAAAGGGTTAGTGTCCAAATATTAAGAACTTACACAACACCCTCAAAATGAATAATCGTATTTAAAATAATGGGCAGAAGATATGAATAGACATTTCTCTAAAGAAAACATACAGATGGCTGATAGACACATGAAGATACTCAAACTCACTCATCATCAGGGAAATACAATCAAAACTATAATGACCTCACACCTGTCAGAATGGCTAAATTTAACAATACAAGGAACAACAGATGTTGGTGAGGATGCAGAGAAAGAGGAATCCTCTTGCATTGTTGGTGGGAATAGCAAACTGGTACAGCCACTCTGGAAAGCAGTATGGAAGTTCACCAAAAAGGTAAAAATAGAACTACCCGATGATGATGTTTATAGCAGCATTATTTACAATAGCCAAACTATGGAAACAGCCCAAGTGTACATCGACTGATGAATGGATAAAGAAGAAGGGTATATCTACATACAATGCAATATTACTCAGCCATAAAAAAAAGAATGAAATCTTGCCATTTGTGATGACAACATGGATGGAGGTAGAGAGTATTATGCTAAACAAAATAAGTCAGCGAAAAAAAATACCATATAATTTCACTCATATGTGGAATTTAAGAAACAAAACAAAGGGGGATAAAGAAAGAGATGGAGGGGGAGTAGCAAGATGGCGGAGGAGTAGGAGACCTAAATTTCATCTAGTCCCAGGAATTCAGCTAGATAGGGATCGAGCCATTCTGAACACCTACGAACTCAACAGGAGATCGGGGAAAAGAATAGCGGCAACTCTCTGAACAGAAAAGCGACCACTTTCTGGAAGGTAGGACGTGCAGAGAAGTGAATCCGAGGCGATATTCGGGAGGCTAGACGGCGGGGGAGGGGCCTCCGTCGGCCGCTTCTGGCAAGTGATAGAGCCGCAGAGCACAAAATCGGAACTTTTAGAAGTCTGCTCCGCTGAGGGATGTCGCTCCAGTGGCTAAGTGAGGGGAGGAACCCTCACTGGGACAGTATGGTCTCAGGACCCTCAGGGTCACAGAAAGACCAGGGGTGCCTGAGTGCTGCAGACCTCCCAGGTATTGGAGTGGGGAAGCTGGCTGCAGAGATGGAGCCGAGGAGTGGGCTCTCAACTCGGGGTTGCCATAAACTGTGATCCACGGCACCATTGGGCCACTGTTCTTCCAGCAAGGACCCAAACAAGCAACAGTTCCAGGGAGACTCCCCTTCCTCCCCGGGGAGGAATGGCACGGGAGCACACCACACAAATCTGCTGGGTTTTTTGACAAAGCAGGAAAGAATGTCCAATGGAAAAAAGACAGTCTCTTCAACAAATGGTGTCGGGAAAATTGGACAGCTACGTGCAGAAGAATGACACTGGACCATTTCCTTACACCACACAAAAATAAACTCAAAATGGGTGAAAGACCTAAATGTGAGACAGGAGTCCAACAAAATCCTAAAGGAGAACACAGGCAGCAACCTCTTCAACTTCAGCTGCAGCAACTTCTTCCTAGAAATATCATCAAAGGCAAGGGAAGCAAGGGCAAAAATGAACTATTGGGACTTCATCAAAATAAAAAGCTTTTCCACGGGAAAAGAAACAGTCAACAAAACCTAAAGACAACCAACAGAATGGGAGAAGATATTTGCAAATGACATATCAGATAAAGAGCTAGTATCCAAAATCTATAAAGAACTTAATCAAACTCAACACCCAAAGAACAAATGATCCAATCAAGAAATGGGCAGAAGACATGAACAGATACTTCTGCAAAGAAGACATCGAAATGGCCAACAGATACATGAAAAAGTGCTCAACATCGCTCGGCATCAGGAAAATCCAAATCAAAACCTCAATGAGATACCACCTCACACCAGTCGGAATGGCTAAAATTAACAAGTCAGGAAACGACAGATGTTGGTGGGGCTGCAGAGAAAGGGGAAGCCTCCTACACTGTTGGTGGGAATGCAAGCTGGCGCAGCCACTCTGGAAAACAGTATGGAGGTTCCTCAAAAAGTTGAAAATAGAGCTGCCCTATGACCCAGCAATTGCACTACTGGATATTTACCCCAAAGATACAAAGATAGTGATCTAAAGGGGTATGTGTACCCCGATGTTTATAGCAGCAATGTCCACAATAGCCAAACTATGGAGAGAGTTAGGATGTCCATCGACAGACGAATGGATAAAGAAGATGTGATACACACACACACACACACACACACACACACACACACACACACAATATGGAATATTATGCAGCCATCAAAAGGAATGAAATCTTGCCATTTGCAACAACATGGATGCAACTGGAGGGTATTTTGCTGAGTGAAATAAGTCAGTCAGAGAAAGACATGTATCATATGACCTCACTGATATGAGGAATTCTTTTTTTTTTAAAGATTTTATTTATTTATTTGACAGAGACAGCCAGAGAGAGAACACAAGCAGGGTAAGTGGGAGAGAGTGAAGCAGGCTTCCCGCCGAGCAGGGAGCCCGATGCAGGGCTCGATCCCAGGACCCTGGGATCATGACCTGAGCCGAAGGCAGACGCTTAACGACTCAGCCACCCAGGTGCCTCTGATATGAGGAATTCTTAATCTCAGGAAACAAACTGAGGTTTGCTGGAGTGGTAAGGGGTGGGAGGGATGGGGTGGTTGGGTGATGGACACTGGGGAAGGTATGTGCTATGTGCTGTGAATTGTGTAAGACTGTGGAATCACAGA
>NW_027397081.1:36607590-36672141 GCF_003265705.2 Callorhinus ursinus
TAATATAATATAATAAAATAAAAATAAATAAATTAAACAAATAAATAATAAATATATAATAAAAAATGAAAGGAAAAAAAAGAAAGAGATGGAGGCAAACCAAGAAACAGACTCTTAACTATAGAGATTAAGCTGATGGTTACCAGAGGGGATGGGTGAAATAGGTGATGGAGATTAAGGAGTACACTTGTTATGATGAGCACAGGGCAACGTATGGAATTGTTGAATCATTATATTGTATACCAGAAACTAATATTATACTGTTTGTTAACTAACTGGAATTTAAATAAGATCTTAAAAAAAAAGAAAAAGAAATAAATTGAGACATTATAACTGATACCACAGAAATGCAAAGGATTTTAGAAACTACTATGAACAATTATACACCCAAAATTGGACAACCTAGAATAATGTCTTAGAAACATTAGAAAGAGGAGTGCCTGGGTGGCTCAGTTGTTAAGCGTCTGCCTTTGGCTCAGGTCATGATCCCAGGGTCCTGGGATCGAGCCCCGCATCAAGCTCCCTGCTCTGTGGGAAGCCTGCTTCTCCCTTTCCCACTCCTCCTGCTTGTGTTCCTTCTTTTGCTGTGTCTCTCTCTTTCAAATAAATAAATAAAATCTTTTAAAAAAGAAAAGAAAAGAAACATTAGAAAGATACCAAGACTGAGGGGCGGCTGGGTGGCTCAGTTGGTTAAGCATCTGCCTTCAGCTCAGGTGATGATCCCAGGGTCCTAGGATCAAGTTCTGCCTTGTGCTCCCTGCTCAGTGGGGAGCCTGCCTCTCCCTCCCTCCCCTGCTTGTTCTCCCTCTTTCCCTACCTTTCTCTCACTCTTTCAAATAAATAAATAAAATCTTTTTTTAAAAAAAGATACTAACACTGAATCATGAAAAAAAAAAGTCTGAACAGATTAATTACTAGTAAGGAGATAGAATCAATAATCAAAAACTTCCCAACAAAGAAAAGTCATGAGACAACTTTACTGGTGAATCTACCAAACATTTAAAGAACTAATACCAACCCCTTTCAAACTCTTCCTAAAAATAGAATAGGAGGGAACACTTACAAATTCATTTTACAAAGCCAGCATCACTCTATTACCAAAGCCAGACAAGGACACTGCAAGAAATGTATGGGCCAATATCCTGATGAACTAGATGTAAAAGCTCCTCAACAAATAGTAGACAATCAAATTCAACAATAGATTAAGAAGATCATATATAATGATTCAGTGGGATTTATTCCAGAGATGCATGGATGGTCCAACATCCACAAAACAATGTGATATACCACATTAACAAAAGCAACAATAAAAATTATATGATTGTCTCAATAAATGCAAGGAAATGATTTGACGAAATTTAATATCCATTCACTATAAAAACTCCTAACAAACTAGGTATAGAAGGAATGTGCCTCAACATAATAAAAATATATATGACAAGCCTACAGCTGACATTATACTCAATGGTGAAAAACTGAAAGCTTTTCCTCTAAGATCAGGAATAAAACAAGGATGCCCACTCTTACCACTTTATATAACATAGTATATAACTATAATTATGTAACTATACTGTGTATATGGTATATAGCATCCCAGCCTGAAAAAGTAGACAAGAAAAAGAAACAAAAGGCATCCAAATTAGAAAGGAAGAAATAAAATTGTCTCTATTTGCAGATGAATATATATGGAAAACCCTAAAGACTTCACCAAAATATTGTCATGAAATTGCAGGATAAAAAATTGATATATAAAAATCAGTTACATTTCTATACACAAGCAATGAACTATCAGAAAGAAAAATTAAGAAAACTATCTCATTTACAAATGTCAAAAGCAATAAAATACTTAGAAATAAATTTAACCAAGGAGGTGAAAGATAGGTACACTGAAAACTATAAGACATTCATGTTAGAAAATGAAGTCATAAATATATGGGAAGATAGTCCATGTTCATGGATCAGAAGAATTAATACTATTAACATGTTCAAACTACCCAATGCAATCTTCAGGTTCAATGAAATCCCTATCAAAATTCTAAAGGCATTTTCACAGAAATAGAGCAAACAATTCTAAAATTTGTATGAAACCACATAAGACCCCAAATAAACAGAGTAATCTTGAGGAAAAAAAAAACAAAAAGAAAGCTAGACACAACACATTTCCTGATTTCAAACCATATTACAAAGCTACCATAATGAAAAGAGTACAGTATAGGCATAAGAACAAAGAGATCAATGAAACCAAATCAAGACCTCAAAAATTTATGCATATATAGTCAATGAATTTGTGTGAGATTTATTAATTAAAGTTAAGAATATACAATGGGGAAAGGATAGTTTCTCAATAAATGGTTTGGGGAATACAGGACAGTCACATGGAAAAGAATGAAACTAAATCCCTACCTTACACTGTACACAAAAATCAACTCAAAATGAAACCATATGGTTTTATGAAACCATAAAACTCTTAGAGGAAAACATAGGAGGTAAGCCTCTTGATGTTGATCTTGGCAATGAATTTTTGGATTTGACACTAAAAGCAAAGGCAACAAAAGCAAAAATAAATGAGCGAGACTGCAACAATTAAAAAGCTTCTGCACAACAAAGAAAACCATCAACAAAATGAAAAGGCATCCTACTGAATGGGAGAAAATATTGGCAAACCACATAACCAATAAGGGGCTAATATCCAAAATATATGAGTATCTCACACAGTTCAATAACAATAAAGAACCAATAACCCATCAAAACTACAATGAGATATCACTTCACAACTTTTAGGTTATATGTTATAAAAAAAAATAAGAGATAACAAAAACTGGTGAAGATGTCGAAAAAAGGGAACACGTGTACACTATTGTTGGTAATGCAAACTGGTACAACCACTATGGAAAACAGTACAGAGGTTTTCCCAATTTAGGATTTATTATTCTAATAAAAGCCTGCAAAGATGTCCTGATCCCAAGAACCCACAAATATGTTCCCTTATATGACAAAAAGAACTCTGCAGATGAGGTTAAGGCTAGAGGTTTTTATATATGGAGATTATCCTGGATTATTTCAGTGAGCCCAATACCTACAACATAAAAAACTATAAAATAATAATTTTGTTTTGTTTTAAGCTACTAAATTTATATACTTTGTTACAGCAGCAGTAGAGAATGAATACACCTTCTTAATCATGAGTCCACCTCTTGGACGATTACTTGCTGTAGAGATTGGTCAAGCCCAGAGTATCTGCATAACCCTACAGCCAGAAAGATGTAGAATATTATTATTGACAGTTCAATTAAAAGTACAAAGGATGGGGGAAGTGTGGAAGAAATGAAGCCCAGACAAAATAAGAGAATATCCCCCCACTTTACTATGCTATGTTGTCATTTAATTTATTACCATATTTTGCTACTACCTTCACAGTACTTTTTTGAAATATGGCCTCTCCTCATCTCTACCAACAGATGGCTGCTCTGAGTTGATAGCAGTATTTTTAGTATGAGCGGAAAAAGAATGAATAAAAGAGAAAAGATTGTTACACATTACCTAATTTTTATCCTAGTTTAATATCAAAACAATCTTCAATTTATAAATATTTCATCTATTTTCAGAGATTATAAAATTAATAACTGAAGCAAATCCTCAAAGTTAGACTCTTTTAGAGTCTTAGGTCTCATATTAGTGAGGAAAACAGTGTTCCAATACCAAAGCTCTTGTCATAAATCAACTTTAACAGTAGTCAATATATACTCCTTCACACAGCAGTGTAAGCCACCCGCTTGCTATGCCTCTTCCCTGGTGCACAGTTTCCACAAGGCCTAATACAGTGGTACCAATATAGCAGGAGCTCAGCAGACGCGGCAGATAAAGATAATGATGGTAATAATGATAAAAATCAAAATAGTCATGTCTGCCATATTGTTCCTTAGCTACAGCTGCATTTCAAATTCTAAATAACATTAAGTCTTGCCTCATTGGAAAAATATACAGCCATGTATTTCCAACTACAGAACTTTAAAAGAATTATCACTAGTGCAGAACATTTTTTATGTTGTCATAAAGCTAAGAGAAGTCAGTTAGGTCTAGTACTTCATTAATGGTTTCCACAAATCACATTTATAGCCAGCCCCATATCCAGTGTGATACGAAGAAATACCATTTAGAAAGACAAGTTTTGACACCCTTATATTATGGCATTGCAGAAACTGGGGGGGTAATTAATTTTTACTTGTACTGTGATGAATCCAAGCAAAACTCTAAAAGACATTTGGCCAATTACTGACTCTTTAGGGCAAAAAAGCCCTTGCAGAAAGCTTGAGTTTATATTACTAGTATGATCAAAGCTTTAATGAAATTGCTGCATGGCAGAAACTACTGGACTATTAAGAGAAAACTACAAAAATAAATGAGTGCCTAGCTCTGAATCTACAAAAAATGGGAGCTTTCTGGTTTTCTTTGATTGTCTATTCATTTCTCATGATAGAGCCCCATGTGGCATTGCTCTGACAAATTTCACTGAAGCATGTTTTCTCTTCTGCAAATTAGTAAAGCAAAGTCCTGCATGTGATCTTCCTAATGGGATTTTGTATCCCACTGTTCTTTATTATTATTTTAAGAGGGGTAGGTGTTTTCTCATTCTCAAGAGAAATGACTGGACTCGTTGGAGCTCTTTTATGGATATTGCAGGATATAACCCAATAGGTGTCAGGAAGAATTCATGCTGTGTTGCAGCTCCACAAGTACCCATCCACCACTAATACTTGTATTGTGGTGCTGTAAAACTCCAAGTGAAATCTAAATGGTACAGTAAATGAAGAATTTACCGAGACTTAACTTTCTATTCTTCCTGAATAAAACCATTATCAGCTCGGGTGTCCTATAACTCTTTAAAACAGGCATTCTTAACAGCTCATTCACAGGCCCAGATCAATCAGTCATTTTCTTTCCTATACTTTCTTTGAGAAATACAGTGGAAGTGCTGATTAAGAATGCAAAACACAGGGAAAAGAGAATATGAACCCATAAACATGAATTTAATCATTAAAGTCTAGGTTTCTGTTGGTTCTATTTCCAAAGTAGATACAGGATTTCATCACTTTTCACTACCTGCCTAGATACATCCCAGGTGCAGGCCACCATCACCAGTTACTTGGGATTCCTTCAGATGCCTCCCAATTGATCACATGCTTCTGCCCTGCTCCTAACCTTCAGTGATCTATTCCCAACAGAATAACCACAGTGATGCTATTAAAACTTAAATCATGTCTCTCCTTTGCTCAAAACTATATGATGGCTCACCATTTCACTAGAATAAAAGGCCTGATTCCTTACAGTGATATGCAAGACCCTATATAATCCCACCATTCTTACTCCTCTATTGCATCTCATCACTGTCCTCTTCAGTCAATCCACACCTAATGGTCCACTAAGCTATTTCTTGAACAGACAGGCAAGGTTTTGCCTCATGGCACAGCATTTCTTTTGCTCTGCATCTAGGACTTTTACACATGCTTAATTCTCCCACTTATTCTAAGTCTTTGTTCAAATATCATCCTTTGAATAATGACAGTATTCCTGTGAACTGCATTGTATATTTCAACTGCCTTCTCTACATTTTCTCTCTTCTCTGCCTTAGTCTTCTCCATAGCATTCATCACCATCTGTCATACTATTTATTTATTTATTTATTTATTTATTTATTTATTTATCTCTATTTCCTCTCATTGCCCCAAAAGAATGTAAGTTCCACAAAAGAAGGGATCTCTGTCTGTTTTATTACTGATGTATCCACAGTAAATGACTATAATCAGCCAGGGGAAATCTATAGCTATAGCTCCTACATTTCTTAACAATGGAATTGCTTACATAGAACATAAAAGCAGCCAAAATGAAAATTCAACGTTCAGTGGATTTACTAATGCCTGCAAATGTACCTGGCAATTTGAGGGTGCAATGATGAGAAGAATGACTGTGTTACCAGCTTTCATGAAAATGCATTCAATGGGTTTATATTGTGGTATGAAAACTTATTGAATTATTAGTGTTCACTTCTTGTCATTGAAAAAGGTAAAAGAGAGTAAGATATATTTTCCCCTTCTTATAATCCTAAAAAGTCAAGGTTTTCTCCTTTAGAGAATGGCTTTTGCATTACATAATAAGAATTTGCCAATCACCCAGGAAAAAAAAAATTCTGCTCTATTGTTTGAGAACTAAAGTCCTATTCAGAAGAAGGAGAAACAACCTGATTCTGAGAGTTGAAAGGAAAAGGAGAAATAGCCCCTGAGAAAACAGTGATTAGGAGACATCCGCACATTTACACAAATAGTAGAGACATATGTTCTGATATTTAGTCACCAACATTAGACTTCAGATGTTAGATGTGGTTGGTAATTAAGCACCAAAGTCCTAAGAATGAATGAAGTTCTATACAGTCCAATTATCAGGGAATGGAGAAGACTGCTTTAAGGAAGTATCTCTAAACACACTCAAGTGATCAATGTCCAGATGATGATAAAAGACCACCCTCAACACTGGCATCACACAACAGATGGAGCAAAGTAACAACAAATACTGCCAAGGAATGAGAAATTTCTAATTTGCTTTATAAACACTCTGCTAGCTGTCTCCCAATCCTAGATAGTTATGAAATCTAGGTAGTGAGAAACCATCTCCAAATATAAATTTGAGATTACATTTTTCTCACCATGTTAGCAAATGGGGCCTCGGGCCAAATTTAAATTAATTTAGAAAAGAAAAACTATTTTCTCTCTCTCTTTCCTCAAAGATTATAGAGAATTTTATACTTGCTACTCACTGAGATCTCACTCCAGATTACTAAAAATATTCCTGTAGATTATGGCCACACCATGGACTAACCATTACAACTATAATTTGAGCTTATTAGTTTTTAAACCATAGCCAAATCCAAGTTCAAAAATTAATTCAAACAGATGAGAAATGATAATAACTTTTAACTTTGAGAATAACAATAATAAGAAACAAGCATAAGAGGGCCATGGTAAGATTCAGTTTAATGAGAAATTTTATGAATTTTTACTACATTTCTAGGTAGATATATTTTGAGGACACAGTGTTCAAAAGGAAAAGAGAGCACACGTATCACTGAAGATGATTTTTAAGGTCCTTTGTTCAGACCCTGAATTTCTAAGAGAGAACATTTTCTTGAAGAGGGCAGTAGCAGATGTCATGGATATGGGAACACCATGACATCCCAAGCCTGAATATAAACTCAGTTAAAGTCTAATGTTCTAAGATAGTGTGTTACAAAAATGCCTTCTGCCTATGACAGAAACAATGAATTCCTGGAAAATGGTGGTGTTTTCTGGGGATGGAAAGCCAATTCTAGAAGAAGAGATTTGAATCTTGAAGAGAGCCCATTACTCAGGAGCTATAGCAGTAACTCCTACCCAAGTCCAGGCAGCTGCTAACCTTTAGAAGCAGATTGCTTTAGGGACCCAGTCTCTAAGGGTATTACAACTCTCATTGTGCCTGGTTGAATTATCTGAGCACTTTAGGTCCAGCTTTGGCCGTATTGAAAACCAGAAACAGTACAGATCAGCTTCTTGAATACCTCTTTAAATGAAAATAAAAATGTATCCGCATTTAACTGAAGTTAAAAACTGATGCAGAGCCCTCTGGCCACAAAACATTTGGAAACACTTAACCAGAGGAAGAAGGGATGTTGTGTTCAAGAACAATGGTCCAGATTTTGCCAGCTACAGCAGATGGCAACTAAGCAAGGCAGTGAAAAGCCATGGCTGCTCTGAACATCCTTCTGTGGGTCCCCTAAGAGCTCACTACAGAAGAGAGGCAAACCTGGTACCGTGACAAGTAACACTGTCTCTTAATCTGCTATTGATAGTGTGCCTGGGAAACACACACACACGTGAATCAGAAGAGGAGATATAAACACAAAGTGAAGGTAAAAAGAGCATTGCTCAGGTGCAAAGGTAAACATATAAGAGATAACTACAACCACTACATGTTTATAAAAGTTAAAATATCACTATGGTTTTGTGGGCTCATAAAGAGAACCCTAAGTACTGTAAAGCTAAGATATATTTGGTGAATATTGATAAACCAGAGAGGGATGAAGGAACAAATTTGAACTGGTCCTCCAAGAAATTAGGCTTTCTGGCACAGCTTCATTTCTAAGTTTGACCCAGGAAATAGAAAGGGAAGGGGCCTAAAGACCCACTCAATTTAAAAAATGTTAATTTGAGATAAAGGCTCTCCCCTTCCACTGGTTAAAGGATCCATAGCAAGATAGTCCATGTCAGGTCCCAAGAAAATAAGAAATGAGATTCCCAAATACAAGCAGGGGCTGAAGAGCTTAGACAAGGAAGATAAAAAGATCATAGCTATACACAGCATCTAAATTAATTTTCTTATTGTTTTTAAGTCCAGAATTATGAAAAAGATCTCTCTAAACACAATCATGAAAAGATGTTCAACATCATTCATCACCAGGTAATTCAAATCAAAACCACAATGAGGGGCACCTGGGTGGCTCAGTCAGTTAAGCATCTGCCTTGGGCTCAGGTCATGATCTCAGGGTCCTGGGATGGAGCCCCGCATCGGGCTCGCTGCTCAGCGGGGAGCCTGCTCTCCCACTCTGCCTGCTACTCTGCCTACGTGTGGTCTCTCTCTCTGTCAAATAAATAAATAAAATCTTTAAAAAAAAACACACACACAATGAGATATCACCTCAAACCTGTCAGAATGTCTAAAATCAAAAACACAAGAAACAAGTGTTGGCAAGGGTGTAGAGAAAAAGGAACCCTCTTGCACTGTTGGTGGGAAGGCAAACTGGTGCATCCACTGTGAAAAACAGTATGGAGTTTCCCAAAAAAATTAAAAATAGAACTACCCTATGATACACTAATCACACTACTGGGTATTTAACCCCAAAATACAAAAACGCTAATTCAAAGGGATACATGCACCCCAATGTTTATAGCAGCATGATTTACAATAGCCAAATTATAGAAGCAGCCCAATTTTCCATTGATAGATGAATGGATAAAGAAGATATGGTATATATATATATGTATATATATATTTATATTTATATAATGGAATACTATTCAACCATAAGAAAGAATGAAATCTTGCCATTTGCAACAATATGGATAGATCTAGAGGGTATAATGCTAAGCAAAATATATCAGTCAGAGAAAGACAAATACCATATGATTTCACTCATATGTGGAATTTAAGAGACAAAACAAATGAGTAAAGGGGGGAAAAAAGAGACAAACCAAGAAACAGACTCTTAACAATAGAGAACAAACTGATGGTTACCAGAGGGGAGGTTGGTAGGGGGATGAGTGAAATAGGTGATGGGGATTAAGGACGCACTTGTTGTGATGAGCACTGGGTGATATAAGGAATTGTTGAATCACTATATTTTATACCTGAAACTAATATAACATTGTATGTTAACTATTCTGGAATTAAAAATTCAAAAAAACAATGCAATCAAATTATTTCAGTTTATTTTTGTATAATCTCATAAACCCAAATTTTAGAATACTCAGAAAGAATATAAAACGTTTCTGAGACACCGCTTTACTTACAAGAATAACTGCTTAGAGAAAGCAGATGCACAAGTACCTAAGCCACACGAGACAATTCATTTGGAAGACTATTTTTGAAGTGCAAAAATTTACTTGGGGAGAATTCAGAGGATGATTTATTTAGACAATAATTTGTATTTTAGTCTCCCTGCTATAAAGAGTCAAACACTGAACAATATTAGACCCTCCCCATTCTAAATAAGTGGCCACACCATGTGTCCAGAATCTAGACTCCCTACCCCAAGGACCTAATGACCATTATGTTATAGAACCAAATTCATGTAAAACAAATATCCCCCCAGGTCCCACAATCAGATCCTATTTGAGAGTTGGTGGCTCATCAAAAGGTGTTAGCACAGAAAGTAACCCAAAGATATGGGGAATAAAATGACTCAAATTTGGAGGAAAATGTTGAGTTTCTCCAAGACAATGAGGAAAGAAGGTACTAGACTTCCAGGGAGTAATGAAGAACCATAACTTATCTGTAGAGATGAGAGATCAACGTGGGATACTGGTGAGGGTCTTCGCATAAAGACAAGACCTTGAGAGCATCTGTGGTGTTCTCTCATTTAAATATATATATATATATATATATATATATATATATATATATAATCATGGAGAAAAGCCTTTGGAAGAAAACCTTCAAGTCAACTCTGAGGAAGGTGAAGGATCAGGCTAGAGAGTGGTATTATGTAACATAAAGAAATTCTGGGGGCGCCTGGGTGGCTCAGTTGGTTAAGCAACTGCCTTCGGCTCAGGTCATGATCCTGGAGTCCTGGGATCGAGTCCCACATCAGGCTCCCTGCTCGGCAGGGAGTCTGCTTCTCCCTCTGACCCTCTTCCCTCTCGTGCTCTCTATCTCTCATTCTCTCCCTCTCAAATAAATAAATAAAAATCTTTAAAAAAAAAGAAAGAGAAATTCTGGTACCTATGTAACAATTGCAGACTAAGGACCAGGGACTTCCCTTACTTTCCAGGCAACCACATTGGTAGAGCATCAGAAAAAAAGGAGGGAGACCCTTAAAATATAAGTGAGATAGAATTTCCCACTACCCTGGAGTAAGAATTCAAAAACAGATTTCATGATTTGTTTCAGATAAAAGAAAGTAAAATGACATTTCTTCCCCTAAGTTTTAAGAAACAAATTACCCAGCCTTTTTCATTAATATATTTTCCTCACTCCATTCCCTAAGTTAGGTTGCTCTATTTCCATAGAGCACTTCAGTCCCTAAACTCTAAAAATGATTGTAAAACAAAAGCAACAACAACTCTTCTTGGTTCTATCAACATTCAACAAAAACTTTACAAAGAACCTATTATATGCCAAGCACTTTTTAGGAACTGGAGGTAGATCAGTGGGCAATGCAAAAAGTCCTTTTCTTTCTGGAGCTGTTATAGCGGGATAGTACAGATATTTTTAAGTAAATAAGTGAAACAAAAGAATATTAGATGACAGTAACTACTAGAGAGAAAAACAAAGCAAGAGATTCCAATTTTAAAGGGCAAGGAGTAGGGAGGGGGCTCAGAGAAAGCCTCTTTGGAGGTGACATTTGAGCAATGAGCTGGAAAAAATGAGGCTTAAAATGTACTATTTAGAATGGTAAGTTTTGCATATACTTTACCTCAATATTTTCTTGTTACCTCACAGCATTATTTTTAAAGAGAAAACTATTAATTTATTTATTTAACAAATATTTATTGAGATCATAACATGTGCCACACACTACTACTCTACACACCAGGATATATCGATGAGAAAAAAAAATTGCCTGCATGGAGATGACATTCTAGAAAGTTGAAAAAGTTTAGGTACCTTGACCAAAGTTGCACAATAGCAGAGACATTTTCAAACCCAGATAATTCTCACTCAGTAACTACTCTTTCCTCTATGCTTCTCTTATTCTTGATGATATGCAGAAATAATATGAAATTTGAGATGTGGCAAATTCTTGAAAACATCATAAAAATATTTCTTGCTAGTTGAGCAATTAGATTCTCGTTAAATAGTATATCAAAGTTGGTGTTGTGGAAAAAATAAAGCATAAAAAGAGTCATTAATAGTGATGTCATGATTAACTAGATTCCCCATTTGACCAAAATGGCATCCATTTTTCTATATCTGTAAATCACTACAAGGAGAACTACAGAATTAGAGAGGCAGGTGTACTTTTATCTCCTAAAGAATGATACACCATAAAAGAATATACATGGATAGATGAGTTTTACTTAAGCATTCACAGATGGTTTTCTCCTTTATTTCACTTTATAGGTGATTGGGTTTTTTCTATTCAAGGTTTGATTTTAGTCATAGTTTTAACAGATACTATAATCACCTCTATAACTTGTTTGTAGTTTGCTAAGTAAGTCAAGGAAAAGAAAGCAATGGTTCTAGACTCTAACTTGAAAATAAGTATAGGAAAACCAAAAATAGAAATTGAATAAAATCTTTCAATTCTGACAATAAACTCAAACTTTGTACAAACCAATCATTTCTTCATTCATTTACCAGATATTAATTGAGTTCCTACCACATGGCAGGCAATTTGCTAAGTGCTGGAGATTTAGTCATTAACTAAAAAGACAAAAGTTCCTGCCCTATCGAAGCTTTTATTCTAGTGGGAAGAGACACACAAAGAATAAAAAATTAAATTCTATTGTATACTTAAAGTTGTTAATGGTTATGGAGAAAAATATAGCAGAAAAGAGGGATAGGAAGTTCTGGGGCAGAGGCTGCATTTTAAATAATCAGGTAAGGCCTTTCTGAGAAAATGATGTTTTAGCAAAGACTAGAAGGAGACGGACTAGCCAGATATAGAGCGAAAAGCAAATCGGAAGGCCCACAGGCAAGACTATGCTGATGGGTTGGAAGGAAATCAAGGAAGTCAGCAGGAGTAGAAAGAACAAGGAGAGAACAGAAGGAAATAAGGGAGACTGGCCGGGAGCAAGTCATATAGGCTGTAATAAGGACTTTGGCATTTGAGCTGAGAGAGGTTGCCAACAGGCCCCAGCAGAGGAGTGACTTAATATGTATTTGAATAGGGCTATTTTGGTTGCTAAATTAAAAATAGAATATATGGAAGCAAGGATAGGAGCGGAGAGTCAAAGGTAATGCAATAATCCAGGTGAGAGGTGATGGAAACTTGGACTAGAGTTGTAGCATTTGGGATATGAGAAATGATTAGGTTCTAAATATATTTTGATGGTAGAACTGAGATGTATAATTGACAAATTATGTGAAAAGTGTAAGACAAAAAGAATCTCTCAGACTTTCTTCTATGCATATAAAATCTACAAGGTTAGCTGTGATCTATTCTTCCTAATATGTATGACAATTTTTAGTTGCTTTGTAAAGCTATTCTGCAAGATAGTTTAATAGACTTCTATCAAGACAGACTAATAATGGAGCCTTAGTTATGACAAGGAAAAACAAAGACTTTCCTCCTTTTGCCTGAATCTGCTGACAAGGCCGGACACAGGCTCTCCAACTTCCTGTTCGTTGTTTCATAATTGATTAATTAAGATTAGAACTGTTTATTCCCCTGGAACTAGCTAACCCCATAGAAAAACATTTCCTGTTCAGATAACTGACTTTACCTTCTTGCAAAACAACCCTACTTGTAAATCATCCCATTTGTAACTGGTTTATCTCTCCCTAAAAAAGTTTTAAGATACTGGTTAGCCACTCTGATGTGGAGTGTTTTCTGTTATTATATAACAACCTGAATAAAGATAATGTCCTTTCTTATC
Organism: Callorhinus ursinus; assembly: GCF_003265705.2. Lineage (NCBI taxonomy): Eukaryota > Metazoa > Chordata > Mammalia > Carnivora > Otariidae > Callorhinus > Callorhinus ursinus. The sequence goes on from NW_027397081.1 coordinate 36,620,934, forward strand.
CAGTTTTTGTCTTTGATGGTTTGGTGCCATGACTTGTATTGGACTGGACTTCATCTTCTCCACCCGGGTGCTGAGGCTTCTTGAGCCTGTCATGTTCCTTCCCTGACTGGCAATTCAGGGGTCTGATACGGCCTTCAGATCCTGATCCCTGTGCTTCAGATATTTGTCCATGGCAGAACAGTAAAATTTGGATTTTGATTTTTTTCTTTAAGCATTCTTTTGGTTTGTTTTATTGCCAGCTTTTGTTTAACCTTTGTACTATGGGAAATTCTCAATCCTCTTCTTATCCCTTTCCAAAACCCCTGCTAATTAGATATTCACCACTACAGTAACAATTCAATTCTTAACTTCCCAAAATGGCTGGATTTTACTAAGGACAGTTTAGAACTCCAGTGGCCTTCTTGAGACACCTAGTAACTCTCTAAATTTGTTCACATCTGTGAGATGCCCTTGAATCCCGGGCTCTATTATGTCTTCTCACCAGTGGTCAGCTTATTTTGTTTGGTACAACAAGGTTAAAAAAATGAGACAATATCTCAAACTGCACAATCCCTTACAGATGCTTATCTCATCACCAATCCATTCCTCCTGAAAAACCTCCCAACCTCCTTCTTCACCCCAGACCCTTCCATGTGCACCACCCCAAGCCTTCTCCCACCCACTACTCCTCCCTACTCTGTGAATTACCTTTTCCTTTTACCTCAGTCCCTACTCCTCTTCATTATCCCCCCCAGCCTCCATGACAAAACCTTGCCCCCTAATTCCCCACCTTAAACTGCAGCCCTTTCCCGCCTCACCTGAAAATCAATGACCTGCATGCCACCTAAGCAAGTACTCTTTAAACTTTAACTTTAGTCATACTAAGATTTATATGCTATTGTTACTTTCTCAACCTTCATAAGAATAGAGAAGAATTTATTAATGAATTTAAGGACTCTATCCCCACATTCAGTCCCTGAAATATTCCCACCCTCCAAGTAAAAAGGGCTATTGGCAGCTAGTTCAAGACTTAAAAGCAATAAACGAAAGAGATCCATGGTTTTCTAGTTTCTAATCCTAACACCATTCTGGCTTCTATTCAAACCAATACCATTCATTTATAGTCATTGCTTTCCATTCTGATTTTTTTTTCAGTATACCTCTTCACCCCAACTCATATCTTTTTTGGGGTTCTATGAAAAAATCGATTGTACTCTTTATGTCACAGGTGTTTACTGCTACTTATTTGTTTTGGACACTAAAGGCAAACCTGAGAGATTTCTTTAAAGATTTTATTTATTCATTTGAGAGGGAGAGATTACAATTAGGGGGAACAGATTACAAGTAGGGGCAAGAGAGAGATTACAAGTAGGGGAAGAGGGAGAAGCAGACTCCCCACTGAGCAGGGACCCTGATGCGGGGCTCAATTCCCAAGACCCTGGGATCATGACCTGAGCCAAAGGCAGCTGCTTAACAAACTGATCCACCTAGGTGCCCCAAACCTGAGAGATTTAACCTTATTCTGAAACTCTGATCTAGTTTGTAGATGACCTTCTCTGCTCACCTAATTTTGACAGCTTGCTTGTCAACATCCAATATTTACTCCCAAGTTCTTGCCCACAAGGGACACAAGGGTTCTAAAGATAAATGCAATTATGCAGTCCTCAAGTGTATTACCAAGGACATGTTATCTCTCCTGATGGGAATATTTATCACCTAAATGAATTAACACCATCATCAATTTCCCTATCCCCAAGATTAAAATACAACTCAAGGGTTTATAGGATTAATTGGCTATTGCTGGAACTGGACTCCTGACTTTTCCACTGTTGTCTTCCCTTTATATTGCCATAACTAAGAGTCCATCTCTGAACATCTTGATTGGGACTCTCCTTCCATGTCTGAATATCAAAACCTCACATCCTTTCTATCTTCTTCCCTCATGGTTGGGTTCCCCAATTACTCACTGTCCTTTTACCTTTTTATGCCCAAAGAGAAAGAACATGCTTTAGGGGTCTTCACCCCAAAACACAATGGAAGCCAAAGACCTATTGGATGTTTTAGCCACACTTTGGATACTATAGCTCAGGCATTTCCCCTTGTCTGTACAAATTTGCCACTGCTGCAAAATTAATTAATGCCATTGCTGATTTAGTGCTGAGTCATTCACTCAATCTATATGTACTCCATGCAATTCAAACCCTGCCACTTACTGAGAATACTCAACATTTTTCTGACTCCAGCTCATATCCTATGAAATCCTACTCTTTTCTCCCTCTCACATCATTATCCATCACTATCTAAATCTCAGTGCAACTAGTCTTCTTTCCCTCCTGAGGAAAACCTCATAGCTGCATCACCATCATATAGTCTATAATTCCTCCTCATCCAAGCTTCACTAAAACTCCTCTCAAAGACCTTGATGTCATCTTCTTTTGTACATGTACTTACCTCAAACTTAAAAATGGGAAATTTCAAGCAGGATATACTATCACAGATTTTCAACAAACTATCAAATTCAAACTCTTACCTGAGGTTAACTCAGCCAAATTGCTAAACTCAAAGCCTGTACCAGTCTTGCATAGTAGTACAAGATATGAAAGCTGACATTTATACATGTAGCAGACATGCTTTTGATGTTAGAAATGATTTGGGTACGGTATGGAAACAAAGAGGGGTCATGACAGTTGTAAGGACACCCACTGAAAATGGAAGTGAAGTAACTAACCTATCTTAGTACTACCCAAGGAATTAACTATTCTCACAACTGAAGTTCACATTAGTAGTCTGACTCTCAATAGTAAAGAAAACCACTTGGCTGACACATATGCTAAGATATATGTTTCACAAGAAAATTCTCCCTCAACCACCTGCATATTTTCCCTTCATCAGTCTCCCTTAGAGCAGAAACTTCTACTTAGAGAATGTATTGGACTTTGGACATTGGACAGGCCATTACCTGAGGCTGAACATCTATTGGAAACAAGCTGGATATCTTATTTACTCAAATAAGTTTTGGCGAAATGGCCACTTGTCTTTCCTTGGCCCTGCCCAAAATTTAGCCAACAGCCTCAGCAAAGCCCCTAGTAAAGAAAATCTTAATGATCTCTTCCACAAATATCGGTGTGGACACCAACTCTTACATTGTGCAGGTAACATTGATTTTCTCTATCTGCTAGGAAAACACTCCTGGTAAAAATTTAAAAGTAAAGCAAGGATGAGAGTCAGCCCCCTATAGTCCCCTTTTCACTGGCAAATGGATTTTACTCAATCCCCAAAGTCATATAGTTATGTATATGTCCTAACTACAGTCTGCTTGTTTTCCCATGGTTAGAAGATTTTCCCCTACAAAGAGACTACTGACACTACTGTAGCTAAGTTGTTACTAGAAAGAATTTTCCACACTTGGGGAATACCTTTGTTCCTCTAGCAATAGAAAAGGTCCCTTCCCTGGTAAGTTTTTCAAGATATTCTTGAGATATTCAAGAGATCTTGGGGGACCTGGGGGGCTTAGTCAGTTAGGCATCTGACTTCGGCTCAGGTTATGACTTCAGAGTCCTAGGATCAAGCCCCGTGTCCAGCTCTGCACTCAGTGAAGAGTCTGCTTGTCCCTTTACCCCTCCCCCTGCTCTTGCTCTCTCTCTCAAATAAATAAATAAGATCTTTAAAAAAAAAGATATTCAGAGTTCTTCTACTTCATAAAAACTACACTATTCTTAACTACTCTCAAACCTTTAGAAAAATATGATGGACCAAGAGTACTCTAAAACTCAAAGTATCAAATTCCCTGAGGAATCCAACCTGCCTTGGCCAAAGTCTTAACTTTAGCTCTAATAATTCTTCAATCTTCCCACCCCCAAGTCAAATTTAACTATCTCCTTATGAAATAATTACCAGCAGGCCAATGAAGGTCCCTTACTCCTCTTGGACTTTAGGAGACTCTAATCTGTTTCAATATGATATCCTTAATACTTACAAGGTATCACTAAATGCACTCATACTTATCACCAACAGGTCAAGTTGCCTTTTTCCAAACATACCCACCATAGCCCTGACATCATCTTCAGGTCAGATGCCTGTCTTTTGAAAAGCACCACTAACAGACCAGTCTTGAACCCAGGTGGAAGAGGTATTATGCCATCCTCCCATCCACCAGTTCTATGTTGAACTTCTTGAGGATCTACCAAATGGTTTTCCAAAGCAGATGTACAATTTTACACACCCATCAGCAATGTATGAGAGTTCCAATTTCTCCACATTCTTCCTAATAGTTTTTGTGCATCTTTTTTTATTATAGCCATCCTACAGGGTATAAAGGGGTACTCATCGTGGCTTTAATTTGCATTTCCTTAATGACTAATAATGTTGAGCATCGTGTCATGTGCTTGTTGGCCATTTGAATATCTTCTTTGGAGACTCCTTTTATTTTTCTATCACCCATTTATATCAATACTTCCTTAAGCCGTGTCCTTCTTTTTCCTTTTGACACAACCTACCACTTCCTTTTTCTCTATTACTCATTTACCTGTAAATATTCAATACCTCCAAAGCCTTTGGATGATATTTGCTGAACTGATTACTCAATCTTATAATCTTGTAATTGGTTTTGTTGCCCCTTCCCTCTTGGCTCAACCATATTTTCCAAATTCCTCTTCTTGCCCTTAAAACCTCCACAGCTATTAATTTAGCTATTTTGCCACATGCAATGTTAGCAAATTCTTCTCATATGTTATATATGTTAGATGGAAATCCAAATCCAATCTGATGGCTTTTAGACAAAGTCATACCCACTTCTCTCACAATTTCACAGATGATCATTTTTTCAGTTCCAGTTTCTGTTGATACAGTTTTTATGCTTCCAACTCCGATATGACTATAATTGTAAAAGTCATTACTTTCTCACAGAAAATCCAACCTTACATTAAACAGCTCTACATGTGGTACTGCCATCTAGGGGCACTAAAACTTTACATATGGAAAAGTCCTAATCAGCCTATTCTCTTTATAGCCAAAAATGACCTATGGCAAACCTACTTCCATTCCACTTGGAGAACTCCCAAAGGCACCTATTTCATTTGTGGAAATTGAGTCTAATAGTATTTCTCAGCAAACTTGTCAGGCTTATTTTACCCAACCAATCTTGGTCAGTCCTTCTCAGACCCCTAACTTGACCCCTTTATTAAGTTATTTATATCCTCCTTTGTTTTCTTCAATGCCCCATCATCAATCTCAATAGTCCACTAGTAACTACCCACCCAAACACACTGAGACAGACACCAAAACATGAATTCTGAATTTGAAGACACCTTAAAAAGGAAGCTAAGTGCAGGGATGCCTGGGTGACTCAGTCAGTTAAGTGTCTGCCTTTAGCTCAGGTCATGATCCCAGGGTCCTGGGATTGAGTCCCACATTGGGCTCCTTGCTCAGTTGGGGAGCCTGCTTCTCCATCTGCCTGCTGCTCTCCCTGCTTGTGCTCTCTCATTCTCTCTCTCTCTGACAAATAAATAAATAGAATCTTTAAAAAAAAAAAAAGGAAAACGAAGCTAAGTGCTTGGGAGGATTTGACTGCTGCATCCAAAGACATTTAGACCACGACTGTACCTAAAGCAGCAGCAGTATTACAGTCTGAGCCACCCACAATATGAAATTACACTTTTGCATCTTCTACATCTTATTACCAGAAATAACCATTATTGTGAACAATATGACAAAGAATATTGACCTCCTCTTTCAAGAACTTCAAGAGACTCAATGTGTAGGACTCCATAACCAGTACTTTATGTGATCTTGGCCTCCAGAGGGAGCATATATGCTGTGGTCAGAAGAAATTGTTACACATTTCCTCTACATCATACACAAGAACATTTGGTATACTAAACAAGAAGTTTGTTGCATTGCCACCTAAGTCCCTATCCTAGCATTGAAGGACCTTTCCACAGTAATTTGCTAATAACTGTTAAAATGGTTGCCAGCTTGCTACAAGTCTTGATTTCATTCCTCAATATAGCCTCTAATAGTCATGTTTCTGTTTCTTCTAATAGGTATCTTACAATTAAATACCTTGTCTCAAGAATCCTTTTTGAATTGCAGGCAACTTAGAGCACAACAGATGGTTCAGCTACTCCACCAGGAACAGAGCAAACAAGAAACTGCTAATTATTTGGACTATATACCTTGATCTAAAACCCAACAGAAATTTACACAAATCCCTGAGATTATTCTAAAACAGATGATGTTTGTCTCAAACAGGAAGGAGGGACAGACAAAAATTAACAGTCTTTTCCACTTTTGTTTGAACCTGCTGACAAGGCTTAACTCAGTCTAACTTCCCCTACTTTGCCTTATGATTGGTTAGCTAAGATTAGAGCTAGCTAACCACAGAGAAAAATATTTCCTGTTTAGATAACTGACTAAGGCTTCCCTTTCTTGCAGAACAATATGAAATATAAATCATCTTATCTGCAACTTGTTTGCAGATAACCTCCCTCCCCTCCCTATAAAAATCTAAGGCAAAACCACCTGCTGAGACACACTCTGATCTTTGGATCTGAGGAATTTAACTTATTGCAGTAAACTGAATAAATCAATCTCCTTATCCACTTTTTAATTTGGTAGTTATTATTTAGAAAATTTTACCAGGGGTGCCTGGGTGCTCAGTCAGTTAAGTGCCCAACTCTTGGTTTTGGCTCAGGTCATGAGATCCAACCCCACATTGGGCTCCACACTGACTGTGGAGTCTGCTTGAGATTCTCTCTCTCCCTCTCCCTCTGCCTCTCACCACCCACTTGCACATACTCTCTCTCTCTCAATAAAATAAATAAATAAATTTTACCAATATAATCAATGTGAATAATCAGACCTATTAATAACCACTTTCTGGGCGCCTGGGTGGCTCAGTTGGTTAAGCGACTGCCTTCGGCTCTGGTCATGATCCTGGAGTCCCGGGATCGAGTCCCACATCATCGGGCTCCCTGCTCAGCAGGGAGTCTGCTTCTCCCTCCGACCCTCTTCCCTCTCGTGCTCTCTATCTCTCATTCTCTCTCTCTCAAATAAATAAATAAAAATGTTTAAAAAAAAAAACCACTTTCTTACCCCAATCCAGGTATAACTAAATAAGTTTACTCAGAGAAAGAGCAAACCCCTGTATTATCTAATAAAATTCATGATAATGGATTAAGGCAGTCTATTAAGATGGTACTATGTAAAGGATCCAGAAATACTGAAACTCTGCCTTAACCATCTCATCTTTCTTTTCTCCAAAATCTCTAATGGAGATATACAGTAAGCAAAGCAAAACAGAAAAACATGTTATTGTCAAAAGAATGTATAACTCATACTCTATTTTAAAACTTCAGTGTTTTGCTGACTATATAGAAAGCTTGTTTTCCCTAAATATAAGTATCATCAAACTAAAGCAGACCCTAAGCTTTTTCTGTTTGTCTATTTTGGCCTCCAAGGCCTAAACTCTATTCTCTAAAATCACCCATTCCAATTTGACACTCAAGCATAAATCAGTGGAAGAAACAGGATGATTATCTTATGAAAGCTTATTTATAATTTTAAAATTTAATCTTTTTTTCTTACAATTTTGGCATATCAAGTACCCTGGAAGTGAATTAAATCCAAATCAACACCCTCCTTATAGGTCATGAAGAAAAGGGAAGGAATGTAAATAGTATCCTCACTTTCCTCATGCCTGAACCAGCAGTGGACAGGGAATGACTCATAAGGATGGAATGGAAAAGAGAGACTGAGCTCTCATTGTCTCCATCTGCTAAATGGTTAAAGTTAGCAGGAGACTCAAAAGACCTAAGAATTAAAGATTCTTATAAAGTAGTAAAGGATTCCAGAGTCTAATTATAAGCTATGTTATTTGTGCTTCAATGTAACTGTAATTTATCCTATCTTAATTGACTTAGATTAAATGTATATGTTCATTATAATATGACTATTAATAAAAAAGCTATTTACATTTATGCAATTTGTTTTTTAGGCTCTAAAGTAATAGTTACCTTCTTAGTTCTGGAAATCCCAAAGAATTAAATGTTAATATTCATTCAATCTTAGAACAGAATTTGGAAGAGGAAGAGAAAGATGCTCTAACTTTTTTCCCCTGGCACCCTACGAGTAATGTAGAAGTCCAAGCTCACAGGAAAGTGCAGCAACGGGTTCTTAAGGGCCTTTTCTAATCCAAACAGCAATAAAAACAATGTAAAGTCCAATGTAAGACTTTAAGTGTGATGTGGTGATAGAGAATAAAAAAGGATTTAAGTAGAAAAAGAAAAAGGCAACTGAGCTCCTGAGGCAGTAAGAAATTTTTCTTTGCAGATGAAAGAAGATTCCTTACAAATAAATCTATCCCATTTCAAGTAGTAGTCATAAAGCAAAAGCAAAAATACCCAAAAGGAAAAACAGAAAAATGACCTCTGTGCAGATGGAAAAATCTTTTCTAAAGTGTCCATCCCCATTCAGTACAAAGTAGAGACAGCATCCCATAACCATCTATAGTAAACTATTCAAGCTCATCCCTTCATCCGAAAGAACCAGATACTAAGAAAAAGCAGCCTGTAACCTTAAAGTAGAAATCTACTATTATACCTCAAAAGTATACTGTCACAGAATATTTTAGGTGCTATTATTCCACTACAATATCTTTACGGATATATAGGTTATAGGTTCTGCCTATATGTATAACTTCAAACTCTTCCATGAGGAAGTAAGACATCCTTTATACAGGCAAGTGACTCCCTTACCCATTTTTTTAAGAACACTAAAAGCCTGCCCTTTGTCAGCTGGCTGCCAAAACATATAGACAACTCATTTAAAGATTTGATAGAATATCTAGATCCCAGTCCTTGCTAGAAAATGTAACCCTGACTTATATGCTACTTAACCCTTGTCAAAACCTGATTGCCAGACAGATGATGTTCTGAAAGATAGGCCATCCATCTACTCCTTCATCTCTTCTAAATTAGTATTGAACATCAATTCTAAAATCCCAGACTTGAGAATATGTATCACATTCTGATGCAACATCCCCTTAAGGAACTACAGTAACAAGTAGAGCTTTTTCTTCATGTCTTTGGACTATTTAAATACACAGCTCACTGAGAGATAATTATACCTGTTAGGAACAAGAAAAGTAATGCTTCACTAATAAACTGATTGGCTTTAATTTATGGATATCCTAAATTTTGTAAATTATTTTATTTCCACCTTTGTTTTGGCTGATAAATCTTAGGGCCAAATTTGCATCTCACTTTCAGCAACTCCACAGAAACATGTATTGATCTGTACTAATCTAACCCAAGTGTTCATCATTTTCTTCCCAATTTCCTTTCCTTGGACCCTATGCCTCTCGTTTGCCTTTAGATGAAGATATAACAAAATTTTTAAAACTAGAATTGTTATTATTAGTCTATCCTCAGTTGAATTACACATGGAATAGTAATTAAAGAATTTTCCCAAAATATTGTTAAACTTCATAGAAATATTCAGAAACAAATTCATAAATTATCATTACTCATGTCTATTTTCTGTTCTCTTTAATTGGCAGACCACTCAAGTCATGTTGATAATATTGCATTGGTTTAATGCCAATGTTCTTGTGCAGTTTATATTTCAACACATTGAGAATAAAGGTTTCATCTTGAACAGTGCTAAAAATATTGTTTTCCTGGTGACATAACTAATTAGCCACCAAAAAGAGCATGTCTATAACCAGGAAGGATATTAAATAACAACTGACAGAATCATATGATAAATTGTTATATTTTGAAATCTAAAGGATTATTTTCAGTTATTTTTCTTAGACAATTGAGCTTATTCAAATTCCATAATGGGTTGTGTCAGTCATCATCATATATAAAACACTTTAATGGTATACAGTAAGCTTTTGCTCCTCATACAAATATCTTAGGACCTGTAATTACACCTCATTAAAACTTAGCAGCATAGTTTGGAAATCTCATTCATAATATTTAGTCTAAAATTGTACTAAATAAATAAAGTATATTATCTCTAAAGCATTCATGAGCTTGTTGTCTATGGGAGAATATTTAAAATTTTATAAATTAGGTAGGGTTTCAAGCATTAGTATAAGAAGTTGATTTAAATGAAATGATGAGAACTTTTTCTTTTTTCTACCATAGGGTAAGTATACTTGATCAATTTCTTAATACACCCTTTTATGCACATTATACACATTTCTAAAAGTAAATCTAAAATATATATTTGTTACCATACCTATAATTATTTATTGAGGTTAGTAAACCAATGTTTTTCTCAGTGCCTAATAAAATCATTGAATAGATAAAATTCAGGAAAGCACAAAATGCTATAAAACTTCAAAGTGTCTTCAAACTCTGGAAGGAGCCAAGATGCCCTCCAACAGATGAATGGATAAAGAAGATGTGGTTCATTATACAATGGAATATTGCTCAGCCATCAGAAAGGATGAATACCCAACTTTTGGATGGAATTGGAGGGGATTATGCTAAGTGAAATAAGTGAAGCAGAGAAAGACAATCATCATAAGGTTTCACTCATATGTGGAACATAAGGAACAGCATGGAGGACATTGGGAGAAGGGAGGGAAAAAGGAAGGGGGAGGAATCAGAGAAGGAGATGAACCATGAGAGACTATGGACTCTGGGAAACAAACTGAGGGTTTCAGAAGGGAGGGGAGTGGAGACATGGGTTAGCCCAGTGATGGGTATTAAGGAGGGCATGTATTGCAATGAGCACAGGGTGTTACATGCAAATAATGAATCATGGAACACTACATCAAAAACTAATGAAGTACTCTATCGTGACTAACATAACGTAATAAAAAAATTAAAATAATAGGGAGCAAGATGGCAGAGGAGTAGGAGACCTGGATTTCGTCTGGTCCCAGGAATTCAGCTGAATAGGGATCAAACCATTCTGAACACCTACGAACTCAACAGGAGATTGAAGAAAAGAATAGCAACAACTCTCTGAACAGAAAAGCAACCACTTTCTGGAAGGTAGGACGTGCAGAGAAGTGAATCCGAGGCGATATTCGGGAGGATAGACGGCAGAGGAGGGGGCCTCTGTCCACCGCTTCTGGCAAGTGATAGAGAGCGGAGCACAAAATCAGAACTTTTAGAAGTCGGCTCTGCTGAGGGACCTCACTCCAGTGGCTAAGCAGGGGGGTGGAACCCTCGCGGGACAGTGTGGTCTCAGGACCCTCGGGGTCACAGAAAAACCCGGGGGTGCCTGAGTGTGGCAGAGCTCCCAGGTATCGGAGCAGGGAAGCCGGCTACAGAGATGGAGCCGAGGTGCGGGCTTTCAGCTCAGGGTTGCCATAAACCATGATCCGCGGCACAGTCAGGCCATTGCTCCTCCAAAAGGGACCCAACAAGCGGCAGATCCGGGGAGACTCCCCTTCCTCCCTGGGGAGGAGCAGCACAGGAGCACACTGCAGGGATCCACACAGGGTTGTGTGCCAGAGATAGAAACGCTCGGTCACAGGTCGAGTGAGCATGGAGTGCAGCCCGAGACCAGGGAGACAGGAGTGACTGACTGCTTTTCTCTGGGGGCGCACTGAGGAGTGGGGTTCCAAGTTCTCGATCATTCCAGAGCAGAGATTGGGAGGCCACCATTTTCACTCTTGTCCTCCATAGCTGTATGGAAAGCTTGCAGGGAACAAAAGTTCCCAAGAGCAAACACGAGCAGATTACTTAGCCCAGACCAGCAAGGGCGGGGCAATTCCGCCTCCGGCAAAGACATTTAGAAACCACTGAAACAGGGCACTCCCCCAGAAGATCAGCAAGAACAACCAGCCAAGACCAAGTTTACCAATCAATGAGAATGGCAGAACGCCAGCACTAGGGGAATAATGCACATAGAATTCATGGTTTTTTTTACCGTGATACTTTAGTCTTTCAAAGTTAATTTTTGTTGTCTTTTTTTTTGAATTTTTCTTTTTTCCTTTTTCAACCAGCATCTTATCAATCCCTTTTTTTAAAAAATATTTTTATTTTTTATTTTATTATTTATTATTTTATTTATTTTTATTTTTATTTTATTATTTATTTTATTTTTCATTTTAGAGCCATTCTATACCTTCATAGTAGTTACCCTTATTTGGCATATATATATATATATATATATATATATATATATAAAGTTGTTCTCTCTTTAAAATTTTGACATACAATTTCTTCTAACATCAAATATCAAAATATACCCTAAATATCTAGTATATGGCTTTGTTCTAGTCTCCTGCCTGATCACATTCTCTCCCTTTTTTTTTCTTTTTTTTTTAAATTCTCCTCTTCCTTTTTTCAAACAACTTCTCATCAATTCCTTTTACAAAATTTTTTATAATTTTCATCTTTACAGACATATTCCATCCATTCATCATATTTACCCTCATTTTTGTACATATGTAAGTTTTCCTTTCTTTATAATTTTGGGAGGCACTTTATTCTAACAGACCAAAATACGTCCAAAATCTAGTGTGTGGCATTGATCTATGCACCAGCTGGATCATATTTGAGCATATTCTGGTTTTTTTTTGTTTTGTTTGTTTTTATCTTTTTCTTTTTCTTTTTTTTTTTCTTTTTTTCTATCTTTCCCTTTCTTTTCCCCCGGTCTGGTCTTTTCTGATTTGTTTAGTGTATATTTTCTGGGGACGTTGTTACCCTGTTAGCATTTTGTTCTCTCATTCATCTATTCTCCTCTGGACAAAATGACAAGATGGAAGAAATCACCTCAACAAAAAGAACAGAGGCAGTACTGACTGCCAGGGACCTAATCAATATGGTCATTAGTAAGATGTTGGAACTAGAGTTCAGAATGATGATTTTAATGATACTACCTGGACTTGAAAAAAGCATGGAAGTTATTAGAGAAACCCTTTCTGGAGAAATAAAAGAACTAAAATTTAACCAAGTTGAAATCAAAAAGGCTATTAATGAGGTGCCATCAAAAATGGAGCCTCTAACTGCTAGGATAAATGAGGCAGAAGAGTGAATTAGTGATATAGAAGACCAAATGATGGAAAATCAAGAAGCTGAGAAAAAGAGAGATAAACAACTACTGGATCACAAGGGCAGAATTTGAGAGAAAGTGATACCATGAGATGAAACAACATTAGAATAACTGCGATCCCGAAGAAGAAGAAGAAAGAGAGAAAGGGGCATAAGGTATATTGGAGCAAATTATAGCAGAGAACTTCCCTAATTTGGGGAAGGAAACAGGCATCAAAATCCAGGAGGCACAGAGAAACCCCCCTCAAAATCAATAAAAAGAGGTCAACACCCCAACATCTAATAGTAAAACTTACAAGTCTCAGAGACAAAGAAAATCCTGAAAGCAGCTTGGGAGAAGAGATGTAACCTAAAATGGTAGAAACATTAGATTGGCAACAGACCTATCCACAGAGACCTGGCAGGCCAGAAAGGACTTGCACGATATATTCAGAGCTCCCGCTGAGCAGGGAGCCCGATGCAGGGCTCGATGCCAGGACCCTGGGATCATGACCTGAGCCAAAGGCAGATGCTTAATGACTGAGCCACCCAGGTGCCCCTCTGAAGAGTTTTGCTTAAGAAAGGATGCTGTACTTTGTCAAATGCTTTTTCTGCATCTATTGAGAGGATCATATGATTCTTGTTCTTTCTTTTTTTAATGTATTTTATCACGTTGATTGATTTGCGGATGTTGAACCAACCTTGCAGCCCAGGGATAAATCCCACTTGGTCATGGTGAATAATCCTTTTAATGGATTGTTGGATCCTATTGGCTAGTATTTTGGTGAGAAATTTTGTATCCATGTAATTCTCCTTTTTGATGGGGTCTTTGTCTGCTTTGGGGATCAAGGTAATGGTGGCCTCATAAATGAGTTTGGAAGTTTTCCTTCCATTTCTATTTTCTGGAACAGTTTCAGAAGAATAGGTATTAATTCTTCTTTAAATGTCTGGTAGAATTCCCCTGGGAAGCCATCTGGCCCTGGGCTTTTGTTTTTTGGGAGAATTTTGATGACTGCTTCAATTTCCTTAGTGGTTATAGGTCTGTTCAGGTTTTCTATTTCTTCCTGGTTCAGTTTTGGTAGTTGATACATCTCTAGGAATGCATCCATTCCTTCCAGGTTATCTAATTTGCTGGCATAGAGTGGCTCATAATATGTTCTTATAATTGTTTGTGTTTCTTTGGTGTTGGTTGTGATCCCTCCTCTTTCATTCATGAATTTGTTGATTTGGGTCATTTCTCTTTTCTTTTTGATAAGGCTGGCTGGGGGTTTATCTTGTTAATTCTTTCAAAGAATAAGCTCCTAGTTTAATTGATGTGTTCTACTGTTCTTTTGTTTCTATTTCATTGATTTCTGCTCTGATCTTTCTTATTTCTCTTGTCCTGCTGGGTTTAGGCTTTATTTGCTGTTTTCTCTCCAGCTCCTTTAGATGTAGGGTTAGGTTGTGTATTTGAGACCTCTCTTGTTTCTTTTTTTGTGTGTGTGTGAAGCAAATGTTTGTTGTTGATTTATTTTTTTTAAATTTTTATTTTTATGTTAATCATCATACATTACATCATTAGTTTTTGATGTAGTGTTCCATGGTTCATTGTTTGTGCATAACACCCAGTGCTCCATGCAGAACGTGCCCTCTTTAATACCCATCACCAGGCTAACCCATCCCGCCACCCCCCAAGACCTGTCTTGTTTCTTGAGAAAGGCTTGTATTGCTATATACTTTCCTCTTAGGGCTGCCTTTGCTGTATCCCAATGATTTTGAACAGTTGTGTTTTCATTTTCATTTGTTTCCATCAATTTTTTAAATTCTTCTTTAATTTCCTGGTTGACCCATTCATTCTATAGTAGGATGCTCTTTAGCCACCATGGATTTGAGTTCTTTCCGACTTTCCTCTTGTGATTGAGTTCTAGTTTCAAAGCATTGTGGTCTGAAATTATGCAGGGAATGATCCCAGTCTTTTGATACCAGTTGAGACCTGATTTGTGACTTAGGATGTGATCTATTCTGGAGAATGTTCCGTGGGCACTAGAGAAGAATGTGTATTCCATTGCTTTGGGATGGAATGTTCTGAATATGTCTGTGAAGTCCATTTGGTCCAGTGTGTCATTTAAAGTCTTTATTTCCTTGTTGATCGTTTGCTTAGATGATCTGTCCATCTCAATGAGGGGCGTGTTAAAGTCCCCCACTATTATTGCATTGTTGTCAATGTGTTTCTTTGCTTTTGTTATTACTTGCCTTATATAATTGGCTGCTCCCATTTTAGGGGCATAGATAGTTACAATTGTTTGATCTTCTTGTTGGATAGACACTTTAAGTAGGATATAGTGTCCTTCCTCATCTCTTATTACAGTCTTTGGTTTAAAATCTAATTTGTCTGATATAAGGATTGCCACCCCAGCTTTCTTTTGGTGTCTATTAGCATGGTAAATTGTTTTCCACCCCCTCACTTTCAATCTGGGGGTGTCTTTGGGTCTAAAATGAGTCTCTTGCAGATAGCATATTGATGAGTCTTGTCTTTTTATCCAATCTGATAGCCTGTGTCTTTTGATTGGGGCATTGAGCCCATTTACATTCAGGGTAACTATTGAAAGATATGAATTTAGTGCCATTGTATTGCCTGTAAGATGACTGTTACTCTATATTGTCTGTGTTCCTTTCTGGTCTATGTTGCTTTTAGGCTCTCTCTTTGATTAGCAGACCCCTTTCAGTATTTCTTGTAGGGCTGGTTTCGTGTTTGCAAATTCCTTTAGTTTTTGTTTGTCCTGGAAGCTTTTTATCTCCCTTCTATTTTCAGTGACAGCGTAGCTGAATATAGTATTCTTGCCTGCATATTTTTCTCATTTAGTGCTCTGAATATATCATGCCAGTCCTTTCTGGCCTGCCAGGTCTCTGTGGATAGGTCTGTTGCCAATCTAATGTTTCTACCATTTTAGGTTACATCTCTTCTCCCAAGCTGCTTTCAGGATTTTCTTTGTCTCTGAGACTTGTAAGTTTTACTATTAGATGTTGGGGTGTTGACCTATTTTTATTGATTTTGAGGGGGGTTTCTCTGTGCCTCCTGGATTTTGATGCCTGTTTCCTTCCCCAAATTAGGGAAGTTCTCTGCTATAATTTGCTCCAATATACCTTATGCCCCTCTCTCTCTTTCTTCTTCTTCTTCGGGATTGCAATTATTCTAATGTTGTTTCATCTCATGGTATCACTTTCTCTCAAATTCTGCCCTTGTGATCCAGTAGTTGTTTATCTCTCTTTTTCTCAGCTTCTTGATTTTCCATCATTTGGTCTTCTATATCACTAATTCTCTCTTCTGCCTCATTTATCCTAGCAGTTAGAGGCTCCATTTTTGATGGCACCTCATTAATAGCCTTTTTGATTTCAACTTGGTTAAATTTTAGTTCTTTTATTTCTCCAGAAAGGGTTTCTCTAATAACTTCCATGCTTTTTTCAAGTCCAGGTAGTATCGTTAAAATCATCATTCTGAACTCTAATTCCAACATCTTACTAATGTCCATATTGATTAGGTCCCTGGCAGTCAGTACTGCCTCTGTTCTTTTTGTTGAGGTGATTTCTTCCATCTTGTCATATTAAAATCATACTTACAAGCACCATCCAGAGCATGTTTCTTTGCCATTGAGTTTTAACATTGAGATTTACTGGGTATAGAAATTCTAACAGCCCTAATAAAAGCAATGCCTAGCATTAGCATCCATCTATTTTATTTTAGAGCTTAATTCACCATCTGTTACATTCAAACTCTTCATCTCTTTACAGTTCAATGTCTGTTGTGGTAACTGGAAATCCAAATATGTATCCAAAATACACCACATATGAAATGTCCGAACGTAAAACATTTACTCAAACTGAATGCAATCACCCACAGACATCTTCTCAGATTAGAGTCTTTTTCTTACTTTATCTCAATCTGGAAATATAAAAATTAACTAGTCTCTACTTTAAAATGGGCAAGAAGCCATTCTGATTTAAGATGTAAAAGGGAGTTGCTGAGGAAACGCTTTGCATCCAGCCCATGTACAATTCTTCTAAATTTTGCTTCCAACTTTGCTTTCAATTCTTCTAAAATGTACCGACAAAAGAAGTAGATTTTCATTGTAGACAGAGAAGGTATCAAGTATAGTTATCAATGATTTATCCAACAAATATAGGGTACCAAATATAACCTCAACCTTGCATTAAATGCTGTGTAGGACAAAGGAAAAAATCATTAGACAAAATCTTTGTTCTTGAGAAGCCCTCAAATGAGATAATACTCTTGAATAGGTAAAAAATGGAAACAATTCCAGACAACCTGTGATCAGGTAGTAGACAGAGTGTGCATGTGTCTGAGAAAAGTAGATTAATGTCCCCTGGGATTTCAGGTCTAGAGATGCAGAAGTAAAATTAAATGGACATGAACAAGGGCTAATAGAATTTACACAGATCAAAGCAAGTGCAACTTAATTAATGAAACCCCATACCCCACTCTGTTAAGTCTGTACAATTCTTCACCCAGTACTCACAACATGGGTATTCAAGTTACCAATATTAAAATACTTCAGAACTATACATTCTTTTTAGAATCTGTATTAGCTAGGGTTCTCTAGAGAAACAACATTAATAGAAGATAAATATAAATATATATATATTATGTTGATAAGAATATCCTAAAAAATGTGTGTGTGTGTGTGTATGTGTATGTGTGTGTGTAGAGATTTATTATAAGGAATTGTCTTATGTTATTATAGAGGGTGAAATCCCACAATTTACCATCTGCAAAGTGGAGACCGAGGAAAGCTGGTAGTACAATTCAGTCCAAGTCTAAAGGCCTGAGAACCAGGGGTGCTGATAATGTAGATTCTAGTTTAATGACCATTATAGTTCTCATTTCTATAACTGTTCCATATGGCTGTAGCTAGTATTTATATCTACCTTTTTCCACTACCCATGCTGTATTCCCTTTGCATTCAGCAAGCATCTCAGTTGGTCATAATTTTTTACCTGATAAGGTGACCCAGACCTTCACTTCTGAAAGATCTGAGCCATTAGTTATCCTGCCTAAGTTGGGTTGTTTTAATTTTCCATTGACCTTAATCACAGGGCATGGAAATACAGAGATTACCTAAGAGATCTCATTCCAGAAATTCTCTTCCTTAGTCGCAGTGTGGAGTAGCAGTTCAACTTCCCTTGGTAGTCAGCATTACTCACCCCAGGCAGCTCAGTAACTCCCTTCTTTGGCTGTTGACTCAGAGGCATGAGGAGACCAAAGTGGCCAAGGCGCAGTCTTAACTTTCAGTTCAATGAAACCACTGTGTCTCTAGTATAAATGTACCCTCCTTTTAGAACTAAGACCTCTAGGCAAGCAGAGCATGAAATCATTGGAAAAGAAAGTAAAAGTTTTGCAAGTGGGGTCACTGGAGTAAATAACGTAAGAATCAACAGTATCAGTTTCAGTGGGAGCAAAAAGGAGGGGCGGCTACTTACTCCAGACTAGGAGAAATTGGGAAAGGGATCAAGTGGAAATGAATGTTTGAACGAGCTGTCATATTTATTTATTTATTTATTTATTTATTTATATGTATGTATGTATGTATGTATTTATTTATTTATTTGACTGAAAGAGCAGGAACACAAGCAGGGGGAGTGGGAGAGGGAGAAGCAGGCTTCCCGCCAAGCAGGGAGCCCGATGTGGGGCTCAATCCCAGGACCCTGGGATCATGACCTGAGCCGAAGGCAGACGCCCAGCGACTGAGCCACCCAGATGCCCCGAACGAGTTGAGTCTTAAAGGATGAATTATAGCTGGCTATATAAGGAAATTGAGGTCCAGAAAGCACAAGTGTCTGTTTAGTTATTTGCCTATTGTCTTTTAGCTCTGTATCCACTCTACTAGATCACACTATATTCTGAAGTACTAAATCTTGGAGTCTGCAAATTCCCAGACACCCTTTGCTGCTGGCTTCCAGTTGGCTTCTGCCAATGTGAAGCACAGGAGACATACTGGAAAAGAGAAAAAAGGGAAACACTGTAAACCCAAGTCTGCCACTTGGTGGCACCTCCTTCATGGTCCCAGCTCCTGAAGTTGTGGTCTCCACATCCATGGTCCGTGGTTACAGCTGCAGCCCCTCCCCTGATAAGCCCACTCCCTCCCTTCCTTTTGTAGGCCTTGAGATAGCAGTTGCTTTTTGCATTTACTAGTTTGTCTCCTTTTTGGTCTTCTACCCCTTCAATATCTGTGTAATAAATACCATGTGTTAAATCCCCTCTCCTGAAACAGATTGTGTAGTTTTTCTTTCCCTCTGACTAATATCTCACTAGTCTCTGACTGATGTGCCCTTAGTAACAAGCTAAGATTCTTGAATTAGATTGCTTACTTTTTTGAACTTGAATGAAGTCAAGGCTTCCTTATAAAGTAAATTAAGACACTAGTAATTTGTAACATGCAATGACATCATGCTCACTTGAATTATCACGTTTGCTTAGAATGAAGTATCTACTAAAAGCAAGACTTTGGTAGGCCAACTGGCTACTGCACTTTGCCATTAAAATAGGAATGATTAACCACAAGAACTGGGAGGTTATCTGATTATTTCTGAGTATTACAAAAAATAAATGATAAGTCCAGTGCCAAAAGGAAAACCACAGGCCCAGATGGCATCACGTAGGCCAAGTCCCCTAACTGGGGCTTAATACCTTTCAAAGTACTTGAGAGACAATCTTTACCAGTCAGTCAGGAATTTTCCTATCAGCACTAATGCATCCGCCACATGTGCCCTCTTCATCCCCCAAAGGAATCTTCATTAAGACCCTCTGCTCTTACTCCTAAGGGAAAGCAACCTTGCCTGGAACAATTCTTTTCTTTTGCTAATAACTTTCTTAGCCCACCCTTCTTCCTATAATAACGTTCTATTTGGTACAACTCCTCAGAGCTCCCCTCTGCTTGCTAGGTGAAACGCTGCCTGATTCATAAATTGTTTAATAAAGCCAGTTAGATCTTCAGATTTACTTGGTTGAATTTTTTCTTAACATCAGTCATTTTAAAATCTCAAATTATAAAAAAGAAAAATCTCTTACATCTTGTAGCTACAGGACAAATATGGCTGAATAGCAAACCCAATAAATTTAAGAAATCTGAATCCTGAAATTCCCCTGATATTTTAAAATTATATTTACAGTATCCTTGTCAGTAAAAGTAGGGCTCCTTCCCCTATAAGAACAGACTAATTTTCCATTGCTTGAAGACACTGCTATAATTAGCTTGAAAAAAAAATAATAATCCCTTAAGACCCCACCCATCATCCATCATTTAGTGCTTCTAATCCTATAAATCTAAACACATATAACTGAAAAAATATAGCTTATACTCCTAAACTTTGAAAGACTTAAAATTTGCATCAACAAAATAGTCTTTTCAAAAATGGTACTGGAACAACTGAATCTATGCAACAAACTGCTCCTATGTTATATTCCATCCTTCTTGGTTTAGAACTGCTAGAATGCAATTATACATATATACTATGGCTCTAAAATATTTTTGTTGATTAATTTTTGTACATGTATATGCATATATTCTACCTTCCAGGGACTCTGGACTTAATGTATTACTCTGAGAAGTTGAGGAGTGTCTCTGTTTACTTGATTAGTTGATAGAAATATGGAGTCAGCAGTGAGCTACTTAATGATGTTGAGTTATCACTCCCAGATTTAATATAAAAGAAGGAATAAAAGGTTTTGGAGGATCACAGTGTTGAAGTAATGTTAGTAAGCACAACCTGAAAAATCAGATCTCACTATGTCTCCCAAAGAGGGACCATAAGACACTCCCTTAACTAAGGCATTAGGAAATAAAAGGAAGTATTACATCAGTTAGAAAACTCTGTGGTGGCTGTTCTCTAAAAGCTGGAATGGTGGTAGGAGATGCTGTCATTGTAACCAGATTCCTTATCATTAGGGAATATGGAATTTCAGCAGGACCAAGCTTAGGTCAGTCTTTAACTCCAGTGGCAAGATAGGCAAATTATCATAATAGGAACTAGAATCAAAGCAGCAATCAGGTCCTTTGACTTTTGGTAATGACTAACTGATCCTTACCAAATGATCTCTGAAAAGAAAATCAGTGAGTATCTTACTCAAGTACTGCTTGATCTAGATAACTTAATAAGCTCTAGTTCTAGTGGGCACTATAATATAGACTCACAGCTTCCTGTTCAGTTACCCAACTTAATGGGATCCCCTTGAAGTAGGGGCCTACAATGCTGCCCAAGAATATACTATAAATATCACTCAAAGTTTGCCCTGAAGGGATCTAAAACTATTATTCAAAGTGACTTTCCACAAAAGAAAAGACTCTGTCAGGGATTATTAGATAATGGCTCTGAGTTAATATTAATTCATAAGTACCTAAAACATTACAGAGGTCCACCAGCAAAGAGAAGGATTATTGGGGTCAGGTGACAAAAACAGCTTTGACTCAAGTCTCATGATGAGCAAAGTCATTCTACAAGACCATGTGTATCATTTCCCCAGTTCCTGAATATATGATTTCAATAGGCATATTTGGAAACTGGCCAAATGGAATGAGTCGAGACCTGTTAAGGTAGAAAGACCAAGTGAAAAATGCTCTAGAAAATTCCCTCCATCCAGGTAGACATTACTCCCAGAACAAGCCAAAAAGCATGGCCTCAGTGGTCGCAACTCTAGCCAAGCCACAGTAGCAGTGCCTGGCCCCATTCACACATCGATACCTCCTCCACCCAGTCTCTGAAACTGAGGTCCGTCTGTGCTGTCCTGGCAGCTGAGATAGTGCAGCTCATGGAGTGGTGGCAACTCCTCAAGCCCTTTGAGCTCTTGAGGAATTGGCCCTTCTCCCTCACTTCTAAATTGCCATAACAACATCTCCTCTCTGTTGTTTTCCCAGATTCACAGGGAATACCAGCTTCCTACTGTGTCTAATCTCCATTCTTTTAGCCCTTCCAGCTTTCCAACACCTACATTACCAGTTTGCTGAACTGGACCCCTCCCCCTCCCACTTCTTGAAATATTTTACATGATTCCTTTGTTCCTGAGAAGAGTGTAACTACAACAGTGCCCAAGGCCCAGGGTGTTTTCCATGGGATAAGAATGAGTGACCTCACGAATGAGGGATAAGAGTGCAGTTATCATTGAGTATATTTCGCATTCTGTTGTGTGCTTCCATGAATGTGCCAATCTCTGTGGAGAAACACAGAATTAAGGAATTATTATCATGTAATATTATTAAAAGTGCAGCCATGGTGCATCAACAGCGTATGCAAAATGACAAAAGGAAGAATATGAAAAAGAGACAAAGCTCCCTAACAGCCTGGAAATGATGGCCTGAATCACAGAAGCGAAATAGAACAGGAGATCTCTCAGAAAGGGAAAATGAAGGAGTCTTTAAAATACTTAAATATCTAAGGGTGAACTGTTGTGATATTTATTTCAATATATGTTGACAGAAGTTCAGAGTCACCTTGCTAAGGGAAATATGCACTTTTCCTCTGTTAACTGGATGGCATGTTCCTACTTCTAGCATTGTGCATTCCCTCTGTATTTTATTGTCTCCTTTTTAATATCAGGGGATGGTTAGTCAAAACTCAGATTCTTAACAAGCTTGCATTCCTAGTATTTCCTGGTTGTTGTTTAAGCTATAGTTGTAGGCATAAACATAGCCAAAGACAAGGACACAGACATTGATATATTTAATATTCAAAGAAGGACTGACAGTCCCCATCTGACACACGAGGAGCCTACTGGATGAACTACAAATTTATCTAAAATTTCTTATTCAGTTCTTTTGGACAACAGAGAAACAATTATATAGAGACTTTTATTTTTTTACATAGGAGAAAGTTGTTTACTTATAGTCCGCTCTATAAAGTATTGAAATTTGATCTCTTAAATTAAAGCATTGTGTAGTCAGATTTACTAAAAAACTGGAATTAGTATTCTATTAAGAAGTCTGGCTGCAGACTTCCTGCAAAGATAATTGGGAAAACTTCTGATTTGGGAAAATACTTTATTAACAGTATATTATCAGTGTTGTCTTAGGCCGCTTATGGTTTTCTATATTCTCACTTTTTGTTATTATTTTACTTTAGCTTCACTGGTGCCAATTTAGTTTTTAGAGTGAGCAAACAAAGCCAGAAAGCTGATAAAGTAGCCAGCAACTACTGAAGTTAGCTGTGGATCCCACAAATGGATGATTTTATGTAAATATTACATAGAAACAATTTGGATTAAAGGACAATGAAAAGGAAACATGGTGATTCTAGATGTTCCATCTTCAACATAGGAAAAGAGGCAGTTATTTTATCTTAGACCAATTCAAGGTGGTTTCATGGACTGAGGAGGCTAAGGAGCTGTAATCATGACAGAACAATAACCCTACAGAAATCCATCAGAGTCCCAGAGTTTCAGGTTGCATAAGCTTCCATTTCTTTTACCATTTAGAGCCAACCTATGTATGTGTCTTTATAAACTCTGTTTGGTAGGTCAATCAGCCAACAAGTCGTTATCGGGAGGGGCTCGTGTGTTCTAAAGTGTATCTGAATAAGTTGCGAGCAGGGTATTAGGTGATAGAAAACCAAATCCCTGATCTAGAGGCCATGGCCAGACTGTCATTGTGTCTCACATAGCACAGGACAACATCTCAAAGAAGTAGAATAAATTAGCCTAAGTATACTTGATCATTTGAAAAGTATCAAATGAATGCATTAATAAGTAAAAAAGTTCAAGAAATAGTCTCTCTTTAATTCATGAATCATATTAACTATTAATATCTAAAGGATATAAGAAGGGTACAGATTGCAGCTAAAATACATTCTGTCAGAATGCGTGGTGGTGTAGATTCATCCTGGAGCCTATTCCAATTGTAGGGCTCCCCTGCTCCCTGGCACTGCAAAACCTGTGAGCCCTGAGCTGTCTCTTTCTCTCTCTCTCTCTCTCTGGCCAAATATTGCTGAAGGAGAAGAGGATTTTATTGCCCTTGCAATGCTATCCTGGCAGCAACAGGAAAGCCAAAAGTAATTATCCAAAGAGCAAGAACCAAAGCTGGAGACTCACAACCTAGGCTTCTAGAGCCATTAGAATGCCAGGATCCCTGGTGGACTTAGGAAAGTGAGGGGTTACTAAGGAAGAAAAAAAGCATAGCATATATACCTTGTCAAGTACATGGAAAGGATCATATGTCCCTTGAATTACAAAGGGGAGATTTCTGCAAAGAGCTGGAAATTTAGTCCTGCACTCAGCTGATTTGTTTAATTACAAGAAATCTAAGGTATCCCATTAGTTCAGGCTTTACTGTATTATTAAAGGAAGGTTTTAAGGATAGAAATGTCTCTGAAATATGAGAAACCCCTCTTGCTGCTGTAGGAGAACTTATCTCCCAGTCCTCATCTTCCCAACTCAGCTCTGATGTCTGGAGTACTGTTACCCCAGACACAACAGTCATTTAATCTCATTTCATTTTTCAATGTCAGGGCACATTAATATTTATAAATAGAAACAAAGTCCATAAGCTAAATTTTTCTCTCAGAAAAAATTGTATGGATGCATTTTTTAAAGTGACATGACTAATTTTATCATTATAATTTTATGTTCTGTGAATGCATCCAACAGTGGAAATCTGAGAGTCTTCTACATTGTGTCATATTCTCCAATAACATTTGACATGTGGAAGCCAACTATCTTCTCAATTCATTAGACAACAGAAATACCAAATACAGTGCTGCAAGGGTATTTAACTAGAAAAGAACTAAGCATGTATTTCTAGAAATAGAAATTTTCAAGAGCTGTAACTTAAAATTATTCAGAGTAAATGCATATGGTCACACTGCTTTACTTATTCCTTTATAATTTACTTCAAAGGGTATACTCAAATGGATTTTTGGTAGTTAAATATTAATACAGTAACTTTTTTTTAAGATTTTATTTATTCATTTGAGAGACAGAAAGAGAACACAGGAGCATGGAGGAGGGACAGAGAAGCAGGGTCCCCACTGAGCTGAGAACCCAAAGTGGGGCTCAATCCCAGGACCCCTGGATCATGACCTGAGCCAAAGACAGGCACCTAACTGACTGAGCCACCCAGGCACCCCAATAAAGTAACTTTTAAAGGGAATATCAAATAATAATTGCAAAGGACTTAACTTATGTGACCCCATGTCAATTTTTTTTTACCCCCTGTGGTAGACAACTTAGTGGGTTTCAACTAAAACAGAACAAAACAAAACAATTTTCATGGGGACAAATAAATCTCTCTTGTTTGTTACTTAATAAGGGCCATGTTTGAAGGGGTAGAGACAGCTTGGATTAGTGACATGCACATTTCAGATTAGATACAATATACTTTTGTTTCACTAGACTCTCATAATTCAGAGGGTTTTCTCCCACTTGCCACTGGAAATTGTATCAACCAGACTCCTTCATCACTAAATTTTTCCCCAAAGCACAGTCACTATCAGCACCACTACCCACCAACAAACAACACCCTTTTCCTTACATGCTTTTAATTATCTAATACTGCATCTTCTCATAAGTTGGTAAGAGAAATTATCTTAGCAGTGATCTAAGACAAATATCTCCAAATTGTTTCTCTAAGCCCTAGATTTCCATGGCAGATCCTTAGTACCCACTGAAGTGGGTGAGGACAGTGTCCCCTCAGGCTGGAATGCTGGGGCTTGAGACCTACTTACTCCCCTATCCCTTCAATGAGATTCACTATTCGGTCTCACCCTTTACTTTGGAGTTCATCATAACACCGTTTAAGAGGAAAAGTAAAAGTTTCTACTATTTTTACAACCTTGAAAATCTTTTATTCGGGAGCTGATCATATCTCATTAGGGAGATTTTTCTTTTCTTTCTCTGGTATCTTAATTGAAGAAAATGTGTATGCTACATCTGGCAAATACAGAAACAAAGGCAGATGAACATAAGTGTGTGTGAATCACTTATTGCTTCTTAGTTATTAATGTATTTTTCCCAAATAAATTATAAGAGAAATAGAACCTCTCCCACTACTGTTATTCTTTGGAGCACAAATACAAAGAAGAAGGACAGGGACGCTTGGTTAAAACTAGTGGCTATTTCCTCCTTCTTTTATTCTCCATCAATACTGAAATCACCCTAAATTCAGAGGGATGTTTATTTTTTATCGTTATGTTAATCACCATACCTTACATCATTAGTTTTGGATGTAGTGTTCCATGTTTCATTGTTTGTGCATAACACCCAGTGCTCCACGCAGAACGTGCCCTCTTTAATACCCATCACCAGGGTAACCCATCCCCCCACCCCTCCCCTCTAGAACCCTCAGTTTGTTTTTCAGAGTCCATCGTCTCTTATGGTTCGTCTCCCCCTCCGATTTCCCCGCCTTCATTCTTCCCCTCCTGCTATCTTCTTTTTTTTTCTTAACATATATTGCATTATTTCTTTCAGAAGTACAGATCTGAGATTCAACAGTCTTGCACAATTCACAGCACTCGCCATAGCACATACCCTCCCCAATGTCTATCACCCAGCCACCCCATCCCTCCCAGCCCCCACCACTCCAGCAACCCTCAGTTTGTTTCCTGAGATTAAGAATTCCTCATATCAGTGAGGTCATATGATACATGTCTTTCTCTGATTGACTTATTTCATTCAGCATAACACCCTCCAGTTCCATCCATGTCATTGCAAATGGCAAGATCCCATTCATTTTGATGGCTGCATAATATTCCATTGTGTATATATATATATATATATATATATATATATATATATATATATCACCTTTTCTTTATCCATTCATCTGTCGATGGACATCTTGGCTCTTTCCACAGTTTGGCTATTGTGGACATTGCTGCTATAAACATTGGGGTGCACGTACCCCTTCGGATCCCTACATTTGTATCTTTGGGATAAATACCCAGTAGTGCAATTGCTGGGTTGTAGGGTAGCTCTATTTTCAACTGTTTGAGGAACCTGCATAATGTTTTCCAGAGTGGTTGCACGAATTTGCATTCCCACCAACAGTGTAGGAGGGTTCCCCTTTCTCCGCATCGCCGCCAACATCTGTCATTTCCTGACTTGTTAATTTTAGCCATTCTGACTGGTGTGAGGTGGTATCTCATTGAGGTTTTGATTTGGATTTCCCTGATGCCAAGCAATGTTGAACACTTTTTCATGTGTTTGTTGGCCATTTTGGATGTCCTCTTTGGAAAAATGTCTGTTCATGTCTTCTGCCCATTTCTTGATTGGATTATCTGTTCTTTGGGTGTTGAGTTTGATAAGTTCTTTATAGATTTTGGATATTAGCCCTTTATCTGATATGTAATTTGCAAATATTTTCTCCCATTCTATCGGTTGTCTTTTGGTTTTGTGGACTGTTTCTTTTGCTGTGCAAAAGCTTTTTATCTTGATGAAATCCCAATAGTTCATTTTTGCCCTGGCTTCCCTTGCCTTTGGCAATGTTTCTAGGAAGAAGTTGCTGCGGCTGAGGTCGAAGAGGTTGCTGCCTGTGTTCTCCTTTAGGCTTTTGATGGACTCCTGTCTCACCTTTAGGTCTTTCAACCATTTGGAGTCTATTTTTGTGTGTGGTGTAAGGAAATGGTCCAGTTTCATTCTTCTGCATGTGGCTGTCCAATTTTCCCAACACCATTTGTTGAAGAGACTGTCTTTTTGCCATTGGACATTCTTTCCTACTTTGTCAAAGATGAGTTGACCATAGAGTTGAGGATCCATTTCTGGGCTCTCGATTCTGTTCCATTGATCTATGTGTCTGTTTTTGTGCCAGTACCATACTGTCTTGATGATGACAGCTTTGTAATAGAGCTGGAAGTCTGGAATTGTGATGCCGCCAGCTTTGCTTTTCTTTTTCAACATTCCTTTGGCTATTCGGGGTCTCTTCTGGTTCCATACAAATTTTAGGATTATTTGTTCCATTTCTTTGAAAAAAGTGGATGGTATTTTGTTGGGGATTGCATTGAATGTGTAGATTGCTCTAGGTAGCATTGACATCTTCACAATGTTGGTTCTTCCAATCCATGAGCATGGAACGTTTTTCCATTTCTTTGTGTCTTCTTCAATTTCTTTCATGAGTATTTTATAGTTTTCTGAGTATAGATCCTTTGCCTCTTTGGTTATATTTATTCCTAGGTATCTTATGGTTTTGGGTGCAATTCTAAATGGGATTGACTCCTTAATTTGTCTCTCTTCTGTCTTGTTGTTGGTGTATAGGAATGCCACTGATTTCTGTGCATTGATTTTATATCCTGCCACTTTACTGAATTCCTGGATGAGTTCTAGCAGCTTTTGGGTGGAGTCTTTTGGGTTTTCCACATAAAATATCATATCATCTGCAAAGAGTGAGAGTTTGACTTCCTCTTTGTCGATTTGGATGCCTTTGATTTCTTTTTGTTGTCTGATTACTGTGGCTAGGACTTCTAATATATGTGGAATAGCAGTGGTGATAGTGGACAGAGGGATGTTTATTTTTGGTTAAGTATGCTCAAATACATGTGACCATGAGTAATATCTACTTATTGGGCAATTTAAAGTACCCTTCAACAGAGTCTGAGAGTCAACTGTGTTTTATGCACAGAGAGTGAAAATTAATGCTCTGTCTATGCCTATCACAGTATGTCACATTTCTGATTGAAACCTTTCAACCTGCTTATCAGACATATGGTACAGGGATAAGTTTATCTTTATAAACTTATATGTGTCACCAAAAATAGCCTCAGGATCACTATAACCTAATGAACTAAGAATGTACAATAAATGATTAGGCTGCGTTTGACAATGAAAGTTGCATGTCCTGTTCTTTAAAATCTAAAGCACAGTATTTCTAGGGAGAATCTAGTCCTCCAGAGGTTACTCCTAAAATAACACCCATAATATTTAACAGCAGCCAGATGGAAAGTCTTCAGCTTTTAGGCCTATTTTACTGACATTGTTCTATAAAGCATCCACAAAAATCATTTTTCCCAGTAAATAACCCTACATAACTTTGTTATTCTTGCCACATTAAAAGTATCCTAACTTTCCGATTTTTAAAGCTACAACCTGCATAAATCTGGTACAGAGTGACTTATCTAAATATTTGAGTCTATAAGTACCTCAAGATCAATTGTTCTCAGAAGAAAACAGCTTTGTGGCTCTAGTCTGAGTTTATCTCCATAAATCACTCAGGTAAGACTTAAATAATAAGAAATGTCTTTGTAATTCAATATAACTAATTATGTAAGAAGGGATAGTCAAAGAAAATCATTTTATCAAAACATCTAAGTCACAAAATTGTTTTGACAATTCAGGAACTGTAGTATATTAATTGAAGTAACTTTTCTAAGTCTGTGATGATACTGATGCACATTGTCACATTATGTTAACCCTGAAGGCTTATCTACCACTCTATTTTCAAACATAGTATGATAGTGTGATAGCAAAGAGAAATAATACCCTGGACATGTGAAGGTGAACTTATTGGCTCACCATTGCTGGGGTACACATGTGATAGTTGTTCCATGAATGGAAACTGACTTGAGATGATCCAAACATGCTTTCTCATTTGCTTCTCTTTATTTATTTTTTTTTTGAGTAAACTCTATGCCCAGTGTGAGTTTTGAACTCACTACCCTGAGATCAAGAGTCACATGCTCTATTGACTGTGCCAGCCAGGTGCCTCCTCATCTGGTTCTCTATGACCATATATCTGCAAATCAAGTGACCAATGTGCATGGGGCAATCTCAGGTTACAGATATAAATGAAAACAAACTGGTCCATAAAAAGATGAAACTTACTACTTTCACCTCATCAATGTGATGTTTTAACCAACCTAGCAAACCAGTTTGACTTAAGGATGCAAAAGCAAACATAATATGAATAAAACACAAAATCATTTTTATTGCCAATTCTAAGGATCTCTGATCATCTAGGGAAAAAAAATCTATCATTAGCAATATACAGGAGACCCACTTTGAATTGATGCCTTTTTATTTTTTGCTTTGCCCTCAACCATTTCCTCATTCATTAACAAATATTTGTAGTGGGTGCACGCTAAGCCAGCACCATAGTTGATACAGTGGATGCACAACTAAGCAAGTAATAATTTCTGCCCCTGAGGCAATTTCAGTTTAGTGGGAGAAAAAATGGGCAATAACTAACAATAGCAGTGCAAGATAATAAAGTGCTTTCTGTTCAAATTGCTAAGGAGATATTAATAAAAATCTTCTTAATCAAAATGGGAGAAAGTCTGGACTCTCATAGAAGAAATTGAGCCTTGATAGATGCCTAGGAATTAGCGAAGTAGGGAAGATGCCAAAAATGCCAGGCACTCAGCTATCTGTTTAGATCTTCAACCTCCCTACTCCTTCAAGTTCAAATTGGACCTCTGCCATGTGTGCTTCCTGGACACTTTTCAATTCTCATGATAACACTACAACTGTAATTTCCTACTTATTTACCTCCACCTATCATTCTATGCAGTAGCTTCTCTTTATTTGCTCTCAAGTCCCTGTAGTCTGTAATCCACATAAAGGGAAAGACTGCATTTGTCATTTTAATAGGTACAGCAATCCCCAGTATCCTGAATTGCCGAGGCATAAAACAAGAGCTAAGTAAATCATTGATGAATTAAAGTTGGGGGAAGGAATAGTTTGTGCAAAAGCACTAATGTGTGAAACAACATGACATGAAGCTGGTAGGTCTAGAGAAACAGACAATGGGGACCAGGAGAGAGATGGGTCTAATTCTAATCCTTGACAAGACGGTGACCGTTTTGCAGTGTAGATGAATGAATTCAATTACAGCTTTGAGGCTCAACTGCCTAGATTGTTTCCTAACTCCACCGTTTACTGAACTATTTTACATTGGGAAAGATATTTAATCTCTTTATGCCTCATTTTCTTTATCTGTAAAGTACCTACATCAGGATTTTGTGATGTTCAAGTGAATCATCTATATAAGCTTGGAATAGTACCCTTCACATGGCAAGCGCTCCATAAACGTTAACTAACATTTCTAGGCAAAGAAATTTGCCATATTTCCTGAAAAATAGGAAGAGACTAAAGAATGTTAAGCAGCAGTGAGATATGATCACCTTGGATTCTGTCAGTCAGGATTCGCTGCAAGAAATAGGAACCCCTCACTTACCACCCTAGTTGACAGTTAGCTGTCTGAATTTTTCCTCCATGTTGTATTTTTTAAAGTCCATCTTACTTATCTTTGAGTCTACATCTTCCATATATTCGGGCACATAGTAGTTCCTCAATAATATTTAATTAACGAGTTAATGCCTTTGGAATGAAGAAAGTTTCATCCAAACTGTTTTATTCTACTGAATTCTTTCTAAAACCAACCCTCTGAGAATGAATCAGGATCATTGCTTCAACCTCTTGTGCCAAATAGTAAATGCCATGCAAAAAACAATCTAAAGTGGTAGAAAATATAATTCAGACACAAATCCATGCAGAGTTGGAAGCGATTAGTAGCATAATTTAGAGCAGTGCCATGGTTTGTGAGCCACATCCTTTTTGCCAAGGAATTCAGGACAAGGAAGTAGGGACCGTTCATAGACTCATCCAAAACCACTGTCAGGATCCGCCTCCACTCCTGCAAGTCACCATCCACATTATTGTTCTTTGGGTTCCAGGTCTGTAATTATCAACTTGTTCATTTATTCAAGACACACACCTGCCAACAGCTTTCTCCAAATAGCTTCTTTTAACCACCCTGGTTGTCCAAAATCAATGATATGTTGCTGCATGTGCTATGTCCCTCAGGACAAAAAACAAACCATGGAGCAGCAATGGATAAATATCTCATCCCCAACCAAGCATGGTATTCCAAACATGGCAAGCCTGAATTTCTCACCCTGGGGTCAAAATCTTGGCAGTGAGAACCACCCTGTTGGTTCTAGAGATTCTTGCTGTGGTATCTACTTACAGGTGAGATCATTTCAGAAGGACATTCTTTGAGTCTTTCAACTACTAAACTCTATTATATTGCCTATAGAGAGACATTAGTAACACTTTAGAGCAATTTAAAGAAAGTTGGTTATCTATATTAAAATCTGCCTCAAGAGTCTGTCTCTAGTACCTGTGCATAAAGTCCAGAAGAATGTGCCATGAGTTAAAAGCAATTAGAACAGGTTTGGGGTTGGGAAGGAGTTTAAAAAATCCTGGTAAAGATCAAGCTTCTCAAATCCCACAAGGGAAGAATTTCATTTCCTAGTTCAGAATAAAGACCTTAAAAGAAAATTTTGCATTGAGCCAAGTGCCATGTGCCTCTGTTGTCCATGGAGCTACCCTGCTCACAACTCCTTCAAGAGGACCTGTGGTACCGAGCAAAGTTGACTGACAGGCTCCAGCTGCTTCACCTTGAGATCCATTGCAGCAGGCATACTGGGCTGCTCCCAGCTGATGACTGAGCACAGTGGGAGCTAGAACAGGACACTGGTGCCCAATGCAGGATATTCTGGCTCAAGAACTTCTCCTAGGGGCACCTGGGTGGCTCAGTTGGTTGAGCGTCTACCCTCAGCTCAGGTCACGATCCCAGAGTCCTGTGATTGAGCCCTGCATTGGGCTCCCTGCTCCGCGGGAAGCCTGCTTCTCCCTCTCCCACTCCCCCTGCTTGTGCTCCTGCTCTCGCTCTCTGTCAAATAAATAAATAAAATCTTTAAAAATAATAATAAATAAGAGCTTCTCCTAGGCCTGACTGGAACTTTCTCAGAATTAGGCTTCAGTTGGAGACTCTTCCTACTCAGCCCTTCCTTGATTTCTTTTCAGGCATCAGACCTATATTTTAGTTGATTATATTAAAAGCAGAGAAATAGACCTAGTTCCTGCTCAGATGGTTTGCAGTGGAATGCATGCATTAACTTGTTTATAGTTTAGGGATGCTTGGGTGGTGCAGCATCGGTTAAGCATCCAACTTGGTTTCTGCTCAGGTCCTGATGACAGGATCGTGAGATCAAGGCCCGTGTCAGGCTCCACACTGAGCTGAAGAGTCTGCTTGAGATTCTCTCTCCCTCTGCCCCTCCTGCTAGTGCTCTGTCTCTCTCTCTCTTTC
Source organism: Callorhinus ursinus (assembly GCF_003265705.2). NCBI lineage: Eukaryota > Metazoa > Chordata > Mammalia > Carnivora > Otariidae > Callorhinus > Callorhinus ursinus. The sequence continues at coordinate 36,653,968 of NW_027397081.1, forward strand.
TCTCTCAAATAAAGAAATCTCTAAAAACAAACAAACAAACAAAAAAATTCTTGGTTTAACTTGTTCATGTTTTAGCTTTGCTGCTAATGTCTTGAGTCTCTCTTCTGTGGTATTCTTTGAATATTCAAATTATCAAAGTATTCAGCATGGAAGAGGCTAGTTCCCCTCCCTCTTTCATCTCAACAGGAAGAACATGTTGAGCATTTGTTGTTCAAGGCCCTCTCGCATACAATTTTCATTACCCCCAAGAGATTTTATGACTCAGAACCTAATCTGTCCAAGAAGTACTTGGGTATATCCAGGGATGTCAGATCTATAAAGGGAATCAGAGATGTCCACGCACTTCTAAAGACCACAGTGTAGAGAACAAGTAGCTGACCACTTCACAGGCCATTGTTTAGAGCCATTGTTAGGGACACACTACAGACCAATGGTCAGTATGGTTCATAGATTCGGCAACTTTCTTGGTGCTGCCACCTTGAAAATATTGTATAGATTTTTAGCACTAAACACTGTGGGTCTAACAATAATATCAAAAACCATATTTCAGTGCTTGCTTCGGCAGCACATATACTAAAATTGGAACGACACAGAGAAGATTAGCATGGCCCCTGCGCAAGGATGACACGCAAATTCGTGAAGCGTTCTATATTAAAAACAAAATCATATTTCAGTAGGAAATATTCTTTTCTCAGTGTGGGCATTTAGACCATTGATATGCATCCCATTAATTTACAATGTGAGCACTTTTTTTTCTTTTGTCTCTGATTATTACCTTTTGTTCTCTCCAGATATGTTTGATTTCTGTACATGTATTCCTACCCTGACATTAGCAGAAAAGAGAAAAATATTCTTCCACCACCTGAAAGGATGCGGACGGTGCATACACTGCAGAAACTCCCAACTCTCTTCCTTTTGCATTTATATTTTATCATAGCTTTTTAGTTCCTGCTGTTTCTCCTATTTCTTTTACTTTTATTCCTTCACATTTTCTCACTATGAGCTATTCATAAATGCCTAATCCTGTGTCAGTCATCTCAAAAACAATTTAAAAGAGTATGGATATATAGGATCAAATAATATTTAGGATATGTTTTCTGAGACTTAAATATATGAAGCTTACCTGGCATTCCTAGGCCACTCCAATTTTTTCCCCTCCTGGGCTCAAGTCATCTTATCACATATTTGGATCTAAACATATGATTTCTTTGATCTTTAGCTATAAAAGGTTGTTTACATCATATCTCCTTACTAAATTTTAAATCTTTTTGAGAAGATATTATTTATACACTACTGTACATCCTCATTGTATCTTATGCATATTAAGCACCTAGTAAAGTGAGAAATGATTTGTTACCTGCAGTATACCTAGGCAGGAATAAGCCTTAAGTCTCCATCTGAATTCTCATTCCTCCCAATAGAGACTGACCATAGAGGCCTGACTTGGGAGCTGGCCAGACTTCCCGCCAGAGGCTGGACTCCTTGTGGCCAAATTGAGGGTAGAAGAAGCCTGAAAATGATGTCCCCACTGCAAAAAAGAAACTAACTCCAAAAAATGCTCTAATGTACAGCACAGTACATATAATTAGCAATTATACCCTTGAAAGTTGCTAAGACAGTAAATCTTAAATGTTCTCACTACAAAAAAGAAATGGTAATTATGTGAGATGGTGATGGGTGTGTTAACTGGTATTGCTGGGTAATCATTTCACAATACATATATATGTATGTATCAAATCATCACTTTGTCTACATTAAACCTACACAATGTTATATGTACATTATATCTCAATAAAACCAAGACAAATACCACACATTTTACTTTTTAACCCTTTTCTCTTGTAGTGTAGACCACACTGGTTTGTCACTGCATGTTTCTGCATATGCTAGAGATGCAGCTATTTTTCCAAGTCTCTCTGCTTAGAATTATTTTCCTTGAGAACCCCAATTATCATTGTTTTGGTGATTCCTTTTATATACCAGATTTATTTTTTTTAAAGATTTTATTTATTTGAGAGAGAGAGAAAGCACAAACTGGGGGAGAGGCAGAGAGAGAGGGGAAGCAGGCTCCTGCTTGAGCAGGGAACCTGACATGGGGCTCAATCCCAGGACCCTAAGATCATGACCAGAGCCAAAGGCAGCTGCTCAACCAACTGAGCCACCCAGGTGTCCCATTATTCTTGAATCAAAATTTCCAAAGACTCTAACTTGTGCTCATCAGGTTGAGAAAATGTACACAGCTGGGCTCATTTATGTCCATGACTGATCAGATAACCACCCATAGCAGCTCATGCTCAAACTAGGGTAATTGTATTCTAAGGCATCTGAAAGTTCTGTATGAGATTATAACATTTTATTTTCCATTTTGATAATAACTAAAAAATTAACATAAAGGTATTTTAGGTATTCACTGACCAATATGATAGCCACTACTCATAATTATTTAAATTTAAATGTAAATTCATTTTGGTTAAATAAAATTAAAATTCAGTTTGAGGCGCCTGAGTGGCACAGTCCTTTGAGTGCCTGATTCTTGCTTTCAGCTCAGGTCATGATCTCAGGGTCGTGAGATCGAGCCCCACGTGGGGCTCAGTGTTGAGCACAGAGTCTGCTTCAGAGTCTCTCTCCTTCTCCCCCTGCCCCTCCCATTTGTGCTCTCTCTCTCTCTCTCAAAATAAATAAATCTTTTAAAAAATTAAAATTCAGTTCTTTAGTCACACTGGTCATACTTCAAATGCTCATTAGCCATGTGTGGCTGGTGGCTACTTAGTGCAGATATAGGACATTTCCACTGTTGCAGAAAATTCTACTGGACAGTGCTATTCTGTATTTTTTAAATAATACTTTAAAAACCAAGTACAGCCACACAGTTTTGGTATCTATGCATACATTTATTTGGCATTATGTAGTGTTATTGTAATTATTTTAACATAATAGAAAAAATTGAAGCAAATTAATGTATAAAAAATATATTCATGGCAAATGAAGAACAAATGACATTGAGAGCTCTATAGGGATGTGGCTTCAGTAAAATGCTCGGAGAAGAGAATATAGACATGTGGAATTCAGAAGAACCTTCCCCAGAACATTTTAGTTTGCCATTTACATTCAGAAAATCAACTTTATCCACCAAATTAAAGTAATATTTTTTGAATTTTATTATTTAATAGTTGTATTTTATTTAATTTGTTATAGCTTTGGTTTTCAAAGTCAAATATGAGCCATAGGTATAAAAAGTTCACAGCCAGTTTATTCTTATGCATAATTAAGTGAGAGCAAAATAAATATTATTTAAGTCAACACTGAGGCTACTCAAAAATTTACCTTTTGTGTAAGGAAGATCTGTCCATTACATAAGCATAAGAACCACTGAGCTAACATTCAAAGGATATTAATAGCTGAGAGCAACCTTTGAATTGTGCATGATTAGCATTCAATAAATATTGGTCCCCAGCAATTGTGTTACTTTGAATTTTTCTTCAGGGCTCTATATATTCACATTCTAAGTTTATTCAGTTTGAGTTTGTTGAGTCTGTATCTTCAATTTTGTACTCAAGCTTATGTACTCAGGTTCACCTTTAGAAATGATGATATTTATAGTCTATTTAGAAAAAAGGGTCATTTCATACACCACAGAAAGTTTTAAAACATATTCTGAACAACAGAGTGCCTGTAATCTCTTTCTCTCGGGGAGGGTGGGGTGTAGCGTGGGATAGAGAAGATACCAGGGTCCGTAATAGACATGTGTACTTTCTAATTCCTTCTCCTTGGACCTGATGCTGTTACATGTTCAGTCTCAGAGTATTCAACCACTCTGCTTTACTTTGTGCATTCTCTGGGCTAATATTTGTGACTTTTTGTTAACTTCACTATCAAGAATGTACAGCTAAGGATAGAAACAAGGCATCAAAGAAGGCTTAATAATTTTCCACATAAATTCAAAGGTTACTCTTAAGTTTTTTGGACATCTTCACTCGTAAAACAAGTCATACTTTATGGGTTTGATTACTGGGACTATCTCTGCAATTTTCTAAGGCAAGCAAGGAAGCTTAAAGCTTTTATATTATATTCCCACTTTTGGACTCTAAAGGATAAAATCAAACTCACAGGAGAGCAGAATATGAGATTCTATAAGCCAAGTTCAAAGAATTAGGATGGAATCTTCACCGAAAAAAAATTATATTTTTTGTAAAAATGAATCTGGCTCTGAAAAAACATAATGTGTCACATACACACACACACACACACACACACACAAACACGTGCCTATAGAGATACATGCACATCTTATATGAGAAAACAAAATAATACAGACACGTATATATTACACATATGTATGTGTGTCTGTTTAAATCTTCCTAGGTTTTCTGAGCAATCATTAGACTGTTAGATTAATTGGAAGTTGTATACTGAACTTTGCCATTCATCAGTTTTATTTTTCATCTTGGGTTCAATTAAATAAAATCCTAAATATTTGTGGGTAACCTCACATGGGTTTTAATTATGATTTAATGTAAAGATCCCAAATACCTCTGCCTTTCTGCTTTTATGGTAATTAAATCTTGATAAAGGTTTCACTGCAGAATGAAATTCTTTGAATGTGCAATCACTGACCTACAGAGTACTAATAGGGTATTTTCTTAAAGATATTTCACAAACTGAACTGTGGAAATAGCTTGTGCCATTGCTATGTCATCTTTAAGATAGACTTTCTGTACTGAAAATTCAAGATTAAATTATTCTAATTACTGTGAAATACTTCCAAGTCACAAAAGGCTGTTTTTTTTTATAGTTTTGAAGACTCATTGCAGACCCCTCCTGTTACAACCATTAGGTGGGTTTGTATCTCACCATTCTGTGGGTTTGTATATTTTGAACTGTTACTGGCTTACAAGGAAAAAAGCTATGAAAAAAGCTCTCATGGCTTCAAGGTTGGTGGCCGGTAAGTGTAGATGTTCTCATATAAAATGCTTCTAGAGCCAATATTTTTAAAGATGCTAATATAAACTTATCTGAAGTAGTGCTTGTCAATTTAGAGGTAAGATGTTTTCCAGTCACCCTGCTAAACAACCTGGAAAAAAATATTTGCAAATTTAATGTGACCTTCACACTTTCCTTCATCCCCGCCTAGTCAAACCTACACACTTAAGTCTTCAAATAATGTTCACCCCTTGTTTTCTGAGCTAAGAGAATTTAGCTATCCCCCTACATAAATTTTAAAAATAGGTCTACTGAACCCTACCTAACCTCGAAGTCTGGTGGTTTTACAGAATCAAGGCACACCTAAAGAAAGGGAAAAAAAATGTATGCATTTTATAAAATCTTCTTCCTGATCTCTGTGGGAAATCTCCTGAATTTTAGCCTACTTTCTTATGAAAAACAAATACGTGAGGCAATATGTGTTTGCCTGTATTCCTAGGAAGTCTGAATTGGCAAAAGAACACAAAGCAAGAATCCAGAAGTGCCAGAGTCTAATATCAACTCTGGGGGAAACTAATCTAAAATTCTCACATTTTTCACGTTTATAATTGGAATGGAGTTATTGGGAGGCAGTCAACAAAAACCATAATAAGTAATTCTCTAAGTATAATATGCAAATAATAAGGCAAAAAGCCTAAAACTGATTTTTATTTCATTTCCTCCAAATTTTAAGATTTTCTCGTTACAATTTTCTCTTGAATTCTCAAATTGTTTTTCCAGAGGAGATGTAAGGTTAATTGTTAAATATTGCATGAAGACTGAGATGAAGGAAAGGGGCCCAAGGTGCAAACTACACATGGCTCAAATCACCTCGTTGGGCTTTGCAAGGTAGTTAAACAGCATAACCTCAGACCACATTACATATTAAAGGAAAAAAGACATCCTAGGCGAGAGGGAGTTTCTGAAATAAAACCATACATATGTATGGTAGGGCTGGCAGCAGCAGTCTCCTTTCAAATAAGAGAGGGACCAGAAGAAATGACCAAGCACTGGACGTTTGCTAAGTGCCCTCCCACACGGATGTTCCACACTCCTTACCACACCAGCCTGTAAGCAGAACGGTCTGAGCACTTATCACAGGAGTCTAGCTTCTCCACTGAATTATAAGTTCATGGAGCTTAAGATCAAATACGATTTACGACCTGCTTGTGACAAAACATTACCTACCAGTGACCAGCACAAAGCAGGCAATCAATACGTACCAGTTGACTGGGTGAACAAGGCCACGTGTTAACAGTTAACATTCCCATTTGATGAATAAGGAGAATAAAGCTTGGAGAGATTAAGTGATGTGTGGAGGTCACGGAGATCACATCGGTTAGTAAGTAGCTGAAGAGGGATACAGACCCAAGCTTGTCTGACTTTAGAGAACCACACTTTCTACTCCGGCAAGCTGCTCCATGGAAGCCAAAGTGGGACCAAACCTCAGAAAAAGGTCTCAGATTTGTTTGTTGAAGGATGGCAGTGGGAGAGGAAACTTCCAGGCATCCCTACCTACAACCAAAAGATCCCAGAGTAGCATAAATGGATAATTGTATTTCTGGACAAAATCAGAGCATTGGGGTGGGGAAAGTCTTGCATTTGTCTCCTCACAGTTTCTTCAGTAACGGCTTTTCCTCCCCAATAGCTTGTGTGTGTTTGTTTTTCTCTTCACTTCTCACCACGGTTTCTTTCCCGATGTGGTTCAAAATCCCAGGGAGACAACTCTATACAAGGTCAGGAGAAGCAGCCAAGGGGTCATAGCTGATTGCACAGGCTCTGGAGTCCAGCTGCCAGAGTTCCATCCCAGCTCAGCCCCATCCTAACCAGGAGACATTGGGCAAATTATTCAACTTCTCACTGTCCCAGTTGCTTCATCTGAGAAATGAGGCTGTTAACAATAAAATCGACCTATTGTTCTAAGAACTAAATGAGTGAATACATGGCAACTGCTTAGCACACTATCTAGCATAGGGCAAGAACTTAACAGAGAGGAGCCATTATTATGCCATTGGCCCTAAAATTCAGGTCCAGAGCCAGCTGCATGCATACTACAGCCCATTAATACCCAAACACATCTGTCACACTCCAGATTAGGCTTGCTACAATACAACTCTTCTCCCAAAGACAGAAGTGTTGCTGAAAGTAAATGAAAAAAAATAATTTTTTTTCTAATATCTCCTGACTTAAATAGCCAATGGCTTGGGACCCAGGCAGCTGCCACTGGAGTCCTTCCCCCATATTAGCCAATATTTGTAAAAATCTCCCCTGGCTTTGGATAGAGAAACAAAAAAAAAGAGCCATCTTATTATTTTTCTCAACCATGTATCTTTCTAATAGTATCACAAGTTCATTTGAATTCCTGAATGAATCCCCTCATACCTCAATCTGAAGAGCAGAAGCCTAGAAGGTAAGGGAGCGCACCTGTACACAGGAAACCAGCTCAATTTATTTGGAGCTATTTACTTAGCTGTGGGTCATCATCATCAAAAGCAGTTGATTAGGGTGAGAGGAGTAGGAGCTGCACTAACTAAATAGAGGCTTGTTTTTCTCATATAATGATATATCCAGGGGTATGCCATCCAGGGTTGGTGCAATTGTTTAGAGGAGTTATCAAGAACTTTTTCTATCCTTCCATCCTGCCCTGTTTAAGATGCATTTTCAGTCTTTTAAATATAATATCATCACTGTAATACCAGTCATTGGGTCAAAGGCCACAAAAGGACAAAGGACAGGAGGTTGAAAAACCAGGCCAGCAAAATAGAGTTCTTTTAAAATAGTCTTCATAAAAATTCAACTCACTGACTTGCATTTACAAATCTTCTTGGCCAAAAATATTAGGCTCGATCATGGAAAATTGCTGATAATCAACTATGCTTCCATTCAAAAATAAACATAGCATATGATTTAATCTAATATGGCATATGGCAACCAAGAGAGGCAAAAACATAGGGTGTTTTATCTGTACCTATTGCCACTGAACAGAATCGAAGTTTGGTTAGTAAGAATAAATGGCTGAATAAATACTGAGTTAGTAACTAACTGTGTCTCCTATGTTCACCAAAGAGGAAATCTATACTAACATCAGAGGAAATAAATTGTTCCCCAAAAAAAGCATTCTTAAAGATAAAGAGGACATAGCATAATGATAACAAGAACAATTAACAAGATAATGCATTTAATAACATAGGGTTCAAAATTTATAAACCACTACTGGGGTGCCTGAGTGGCTCAGTCAGTTAAGTGTTGACTCTTGATTTTGGTTCAGGTCATGATCTCAGGCTTGTGAGATCAAGCCCCCCATCAGGCTCCACACTCAGCATGGAATCTGCTTATCCCTCTCCCTCTGCTCCTCTCCTGCTCGTGTTCTCTCTTTCTCTCTCTCAAGTAAATAAATAAAATCTTCTTAAAAATTTATAAACCACTATTAACAGAAGAACATAAAAATATTGACAAATTCACTTTCAAAATGGGAGATCTTTTACATATTTTTCTCAGTAACTGATACAATAAGCTGACAAAAAATGAACTTAATAAACCAGATTCACAAACATATACAGAAGTCTGTTCCCGAGAAGATTATTTTCTTTCAAGCACACAAGAATATTTCGGAAATAACCACATGTTGAGCCATCAAACTCATATCAACATATATCAAAGAATTAGTATCAAACAGTCCATGTTCTCTGATAAAGATGCAAATAAGTTAGAAACTAATTTTGGGAAGAGAAGTAACTTAAGAGTCCATATGTAGAGATATTAACTTAATGCACTCCTTAAAAATTCATGGATTAAAGATTAAGTCATCACATAAGTCTTAAAATACTTGTAATTAAATGGTACCAAATACGATACATATTAGGGTGGTATACAGCCAAAGTCATACTTAGAGTAATATTTATAATCTTAATTGTGTCTTTCACAGGTCCCACCAAATGATAGAGATAAAACAATATCCTTAGGGACTGCTGGCTGGAAGTAGCCCAGAATTATTCTCAAAGGCATATGCTGCTGTCATTTGGCCTGGGTGGCAGACTTCTTGCCAGTATCATCCATGTGAACATTATGGTTTCTTTCCAGCATGATCTTCAGTGGGAGTAAATCTGCAGAGCCCATCAAAACACATTATTTGCCCAAAGTGGGCATATTGATTCCTTAAGATTTCTCTTATAGTTCCCTTTACTCCCTGAAACTCCTGTACATGGCAGATAGTCTTAAGATAAAGGATTTCAATGGGCACTGGGGTTCTCTCATTGAGATCCATTCCATGCCTCCTTTCCTTGGAAGTTACTAAGAGACTCTTAATCTCAGGAAACAAATGGAGGGTTGCAGGAGTGGAGGGTGGTAGAAGGGATGGGGTGGCTGGGTGGTGGACACTGGGTAGGGTAGGTACTATGGTGAGCACCGTGAATTGTGTAAGACTGATAAATCACAGGCCTGTACCCCTGAAACAAATAATACATTATATGTTAATAAAAATTTTTTTAATTAAATAAATAAATATGATAGGCTAATTAAAAATAAATAAATTATAAAAAGAATAGAAAAACTCAAAGAAGAAATAAGAGAGATAAAAGCAAAATTTAATTTTTGAAAGAAATATTTTTTGAAATATTAGAGAGCAATGTTAGTACTGAAATTTGGAAAAACTGATCATGAAAAATGAGAGATGGTAAAATTAAATAATATTAGAAATGAAATAAGGGACATATTACTGATTGTAGGTACTTTAAACAATAAGAACACTATGTACAAATTGAACATACAACTAAAATTCATTGCTTCCTAGAAAAATGTCATTTATGAAACTGAATTCAAAAATAAATTAAAAATAAACATTTGAAAGGATCTATAATCATTTTTAAATTTGAATTGTATCAGAGTCTACATACACATACATACACTTTTCTCTAAATCCACATAGTTTTACAGATTAATTCTAACAAACATTAGAGAACAAATGATTCCAGGGGGATGCCTAGGTGGCTCAATCAGTTAAGCATCTGTCTTTGGCTCAGGTCATGATCCCAGTATCCTGGGAGAGAGTCCCACATCAGGCTCCTTGCTCAGCGGGGAGCTTGCTTCTCTCTCTCTCTCTCTTTCTCTCTTTCTCTGACAAATAAATAAAATCTTAAAAAAGAAAGAACAAATGATTCCCATCATAGAGAAACTCTTAAAGATAGTAGAAAATGAAAGAATATTACTTTTTGAAGTTAACATTTTATGTTAATACTAAAATCTAACCAAAAAAAACAGAAAAAAATTAATGTCCTATATGATTATCATAATAAATATTTGCTTTCAATATGATCATCATAGAAGCACTAAAGGCCTACTTGAAATTAGTGGTCATGAATTTAAAGTGAAATCACTTCTCATTATTTTTGTTTTTCCAGCTACATTGAGCTTTTACAAATGCATCTGCAAAGTATGTAGGGTTAGATTTAACTAGGGTAGAGGTTTTGCCAAACAAAGTGGAAGAAGCAAGAGGCGCAAAGTTGTTGAGAACATTTAAAAGGGAGTCATTATAATGACAGGTCACAGACTCTATTGAGAATAAGGAAGGAGGTAAGGATAGCAGGGGAATGAGAGATGGTAAAAAAAAAAAAAAGTATCAAAGAACTGTAATCCTGGTGGGGATGAAAAATTGATTTTATCAGTAATCTTGAGAAGGAGGAGAGTCAGTATGTTTTCACACTTATGCACAATGCCACTGAGACTCAGGTATGTTATCGTACTTTTCCAAAGTGAATATAATGGAGTAAGTAAATAGCAGAGTTTTCACTCCACCTGAATATTCTGGCTCTAAATCCTTTTCCTGGACCTGCTAAATTATTCTGCAGCCGTGTCCTACATTGATTTGCAGTAACCTTCCTAGTTACTGTGGTCTCTCAGGGGTTAATTCTCACCTAGGGTCAACTCAGGATTACCACATCATCAGTCAGACTTTGTTAAAGCTCCAATTTCATTGTTATTTCGATAATGATTTAAATTCTAATTTTCTGAAATAAACACTTTCAGGAGAGAGGAAACAACTCTTTAAAAATATAAAAAGAGTCCCAGGGCTATAAAATATCTGTACTGAATAAGTATGGAGATTGCAGCCCAACAATCCCCAATCTCTTTATATTCTACTGCAATTTAATTTTCCTCTAATCTTACTCCTCCTTTTGTAACCCATTCACAATGTTCCTTCTCTCCTTTTTGGAATGTTAAATTTTGAACACATTATTTACTACCTGCAGCTTTGCTGTTTCTTGGTTCTATGTAACCATTTGTCTAAAAAGTGCCATCTAAGTGCCTATAAATCTCCTCATAATGTCTATTTGTTGGGCAACCCTCCTTCCCCTTGCTAATCTTACCAAGAATTCCTTCAAGGTCATCAAACTTGAAATATGTATTTATAATCATTATGTAATAAGATCTTCAGGGGGATCTTCGGAGGGATACAAGAGAGACTTGTTTGGATATTTTTTTGGTACAAACTGACACTTATTCTTCTGCCAGTACCAAAAAATAAGAACAGGTGCAATTTATGTGTGTGAATTTATCATTCAGAAAATTGACAAAAATGACTACAGAGTTGTCTCTTAAGTAAACCAGTTATCATTTAGTATCAGGGTCAGAACATGTAGAGTGGTTTGGTTAATTTATCTCCTTGGTTGTATGTCACCTTCTCTGATCTCCTGTTTCCTGAGTGTAGCCCATCAGCTTTGAGAGACACCCTTTCAGGTTAAACAGCACCAGCACATTAATATCTTTCAGGGGATTCACCACAAAATGTAAAACTGTAAATCAAGAGCAAATTCTTCCTAAAATGATGTTTCTAAGGTATTATTGTAAGGGAACAAAAAGTACCCTGGAGAAATTAAATACTTTTTTATAATTGGAATGCAGAATTCTGACTGTTCTCAGTGTCCAAATTGCTGTCTTAAGGAGAATCTGTGTTTAGAAAATACAGTTCTTATCTAGATATTTTCTCTCCTTTTTTATCACTCCTAAAAGGACTTATTTGCTCTTGTTTCTATTTCTCTTTCCCTGTTCCACCATGTAATTTTCTCTTACACTTATTTATTTTTGATTTCTCAGTAGTCTACCCTACTTGATTTTCTATACAACATTGAATTCCTGCCAGTTCTGTAAAACTCATTTCATAACACTTTAAAGTGTGATTTTTCTCAAACCCCAGATGCAATAAATGTGAAATGCTGTGCCATGTGGAAATTCCAGTCACTGCATTTGTTTGGTTAAGACAACTTAATTGCTTGCAGGGCCAGCTCCAGTTTCATCTAAAACAAATGCCATGACTGTTGTGGGTAAGGTGAGAGCAAAAAAAGAAATAATATATCACCTCTCTGCCAGGGGCTCTTTACGGCACCTGTCATCACCAAGAAGTCAATGCTGGAGGGAGAGGCGTCAAAGAGAGTGAGAATGGAGAATTGACAACTAATGTTCCCATGAAATTATTCCTGAACCAGAGGTAGAAAAATAATATCAATATCAGGCAAACTTTTCAAATTAGAGACAGCTGCACACAAGAGGCAATTCTGAGAGTCTTTATCACAATAAAATGTGTAAGAGAGAAAGACAAACTTCCTTCAAATTCTGAGTCTCTAGAGAGATCAAATAAAAGAGATCTGATAAGCTGAGGCTGCAGTAGAAAAAGCAAGTTGACATTGCCCAAGATTTACAATTTTTTGATGTATACATTGTTTTGAAATCTAATCATGACTTCTCTCTAACTCAAATTTCTACTGTGTGTTTAGGAGAAGGCCGAGGTTAGGGAATGAGAAGTAGCTTAGCCTGATCCCAACCAAACCAAACAGTCTTCCAAGGAAAGGAGGCATGGAATGGATCTCAATGAGAGAACCCCAGTGCCCATTGAAATCCTTTATCTTAAGACTATCTGCCATGTACAGGAGTTTCAGGGAGTAAAGGGAACTATAAGAGAAATCTTAAGGAATCAATATGCCCACTTTGGGCAAATAATGTGTTTTGATGGGCTCTGCAGATTTACTCCCACTGAAGATCATGCTGGAAAGAAACCATAATGTTCACATGGATGATACTGGCAAGAAGTCTGCCACCCAGGCCAAATGACAGCAGCATATGCCTTTGAGAATAATTCTGGGCTACTTCCAGCCAGCAGTCCCTAAGGATATTGTTTTATCTCTATCATTTGGTGGGACCTGTGAAAGCCCAGAGCAATAGAGTTCCCTTTTAAGTGTAAAGTACTTGAAAAATTAATCAAGAAGAATCCATAAATTCTCTCTCTAAATTGGGCTGACACTAGATAGCAATTTGTGTAGCTGTTCACTATATAAATATCTTTGAAAAAATAGTTCAGAAAAAGGGGTATCTAGTAATTCCCTGTGCAAAACCTGCAGAAACACAAAAGACCATAGAGAATTGTCCCTTCCCACTACCTCTCACTGAATGGCTATCCAGGAGATTATTTCTTCAAACAATGTCTTATAGGCCAAAGCAAGAACTTTGGCCCATCCCACACTTTCTATACTCTCAGAGATTGTCTCAAAAACATATATTCCAAAGGCAGTTCTCAGGGCCTGATGCAATTTTTATCTCCTCATGTTCTTCTCTATCATTTTGCAATAACTGCGTGACTATATTTTGTAGTAAAAATGTTCCATGATATTTACTGAGTCTCTTTATCAGGCGAGGCATCTTACCAAGCATTCTATGTGGCTTATATCATTTAAGGCTTACAATAAGTTTATAAATGAGATATTATTATTCCTATCTTATAAACAAGATTTCCATTCAAGATTATATGGTAAATCCTCTCTGTGACCTACATCACACACACACACACACACACACACACACACACACACACACACACAACTTATACACATATTCAGCCTACCCCCCATTGACATTCCAAAAAGAGTTGATAAAATTATAAAGAAACATTATAAAGATGTAGCCATTCTCAATAAAATTAACAAGTCAGGAAACGACAGATGTTGGCAGGGATGCAGAGAAAGGAGAACCTCCTACACTGTTGGTGGGAATGCAAGTTGGTGCAGCCACTCTGGAAAACAATATGGAGGTTCCTCAAAAAGTTGAAAATAGAGCTACCCTATGACCAAGCAATTGCACTACTGAGTATTTATCCCAAAGATACAAATGTAGTGATCCAAAGGGGCACCTGCACCCCAATGTTTATAGCAGCAATGTCCACAATAGCCAAACTACGGAAAGAGCCCAGATGTCTATCAACAAATGAATGGATAAAGAAGATGTGGTATATATATATGATTGAATAGTACTCAGCCATCAAAAAAATGAAATCTTGCCATTTGCAACTACGTGGTTGGAACTAGAGGGTATTATGCTAAGCAAAATAAGTCAGTCAGAGAAAGACAATCATCATATGATCTCACTGCTATGTGGAATTTAAGAAACAAAACAGAGGATCATAGGGGAAGAGAGGAAAAAATAGAACAAGACAAAATCTGAGAGGGAGACAAACCATAAGAGACTCTTAATCATAGGAAACAAACTGAGGGTTGCTGGAGGGGAGATGGGTAGAGAGATGGGGTAACTGGGTGATAGACATTAAGGAGGGCATGTGATATAATGAGCACTGGGTGTTATTTAAGACTGATGAATCACAGGGGCACCTGGGACACACATTTAAGCATCTGCCTTCGGCTCAGGTCATGATCCCACGGTCCTGGGATTGAGCCCTGCATCAGGCTCCGTGCTTAACAAGGAGCCTGCTTCTCCCTCTCCCTCTGCCTGCCTGCCTGCATGCCTGTCTGCCTACTTATGATCTCTCTTTCTCTCTGTCAAATAAATAAATAAAATCTTAAAAAAAAAAGACTGATGAATCACAGACCTGTACCTCTGAAACCAATAATACATTATATGTTCATTAAAAATAAATAAATAAAAATGTAACCATTCTCAAAAACAAAATTAATACCTCTATGTACTTAAAAAATAACAAAATTATAAAGCAGTAAGTTGGACTAAAGACACAGACTCCTGGTCTCCATATATGAAAGTAGGCCATGGAATTTAACTCCTGAAGGGTATTGGAACTGAAAGTACTCCCACACAGTAGGATTCCAGAGCCAAAACCATCGCTTAAAATAGGGGCCCTACTCTTTTCCTTCAGTGTGCCACTGGAGATCCTGCTGTCACCATGGGCCACCGCCGTGCCTGCTGTTACCAATATTTTAAGAACAAGCTGTATCCAAACTCTTGCTTCTGCAGAGATGTCCCTGATGCCCAGATCTGCATATTTGACCTGGGGCAGAAGAAGGCAAAAGTGGATGAGTTCCCACTACGTGGCCACATGGGATCAGATGAATATGAGCAGCTCTCCTCTAAAGCCCTGGAGCCTGCCTGTATTTGTGCCAACAAATATATGGAGAAAAGCTGTGACAAAGATGGTTTTCACATCTGAGTGCTGCTCCAACCCTTCCATGTCATTGTATCAACAAGATGTTGTCCAGTGTTAGGGCTGAGGGGCTCCAGACAAGTATGCCGGGTGCTTTTGGAAAGCCCCGAGGGCACAGTGGCCAGGGTCCACATTGGCCAAGTTATCATGTCCATCCGTACCAAACTGCAGGACAAGAAGCATGTGATTGAGGCCTTACACAGGGCCAAGCTCAAGTTCCCAGGTTGCCAGGAGATCCACATTTCCAAGAAATGGGGCTTTACTAAGTTTAATGCATATGAATTTTAAGACATGGTAGCTGAAAAGCAGCTCATCCAAATGGCTGTGGGGTCAAATACAAAATATATCCCTAATCTTGCCCCCCTGGACAAATGGCATGCTCTGCACTCATAGGAACCTTGGCACTGCCCCCTCCTTATTAATGCCCACCAAAAAATCTTACTTCCTGTCAAAAAATAATAGGGGTCCTACTGGTGAAAGAGGAGTGCAAAAAGCTGACCATTGTCACAGAATACAGCTTAGATAAAGCTACATTTTGATAGAACCATAAGGGCAAAAATGCCTTCCTTCCAACATTGGGGCTTAGTTGACCAGTGTTTCAGTGACTGGTCTATGATATGCACAATACCAACATGGGCCATAAGCATGGAGCATATGAAACAGTCCCAGAGGGACTTTAACTTCATCAGTGATGAAGATAAATAAAAATAGAGTGGAGGAAAAAAAGAAGAGTGACAAATAGAAACTTAAACAAGGTGATAGATTTAAGCCCAGCTCTGTCAATAGGTATATTACATTTTAATATGATAAGCATTCCAATTAGAAGGCAAAGATTTTCAGAATGGATTTTTTTTAAATCCAAGTATGTATTATCTACAGGAAACATACTTTAAATATGAAGATACAAATGGGTTAAAAGAAAACTGATGGAAAAATATATACCATAAAAATAATAATCAAAAGAAAAGCAGAATGATTTGATCAGTATCAAAAGAGACTTCAATACATGGGGCACCTGGGTGGCTCAGTCGGTTAAGCAACTGCCTTCGGCTCAGGTCATGATCCCAGGGTCCTGAGATCGAGCCCCGCATCAGGCTCCCCGCTCGGTGGGGAGCCTGCTTCTCCCTCTCCCACTCCCCCCGCTTGTGTTCCTGCTCTCACTCTCTCTCTCTCTCTCTGTCAAATAAATAAATTTTAAAAAAAGAGAGAGAGACTTCAATACAAAGAAAATTTCCCAAGGTAAGTAAAGGCATTTCATAATGGTAAAATGGCTTAATTTATCTGGAAAACAATAATGCTTAATATATAAGAAACTAAAACAGAGGACCAAAGTAAGCGAAACAAAAATTAACAAAATTAAAGGGAGAAAAAGATCCACACTGATAGTCAGAGACTTTAATATTCCTCTATCAATCACTGGTATAACAAGTAGACCAAACAATCAATACAAAATAGAGTACAATTGCATTGCAAACTATTGCAATCTATTTTCCATTTTCCTGCCTTATAATTTCATTTCAATACACATTTGGGGAACAAAAAGGGTGTAACATTCTTCCTAAAATTCGCTAATATACTCTTTTAGCCTTTCCATAATAATCAAGCCATTTCCCTAATTATCAGTTATTTAAATATCATTTAATATCATTGAAAATATTATTTTAATATTCAATGTTTGCACAAAAAGTTAGCAGCTTTCACAATCATCAATTTTTACATTTCTCTTACAGTAGTAAATTTATACCTATCCTCCAAGTGACTCATGAGAATTTCAACATATAAAGCATTTAAAGAGATTTTTTTCATATTGTGCTTACTTATATTTGAAAGTGACATTTTCAGATAATTATATAAATCCAAATTAAATTCTTTGTTCACTTAGTCATATGGTTATGCTGATGAGATAAGATAGTAACTTCCATAAGCATATAAACATGCCAGAAATTACTTTAAAAGGAACATTTAACTCTCTGGCCTTCCTAAGAGCAAATGTATGAACAATGTGAGACCTGTATGGAGAGTTGGTTGGGGCTAATCTGTGGAAGACCTGAAATGTCATCATAGAAACTTGACCTAAAGTATTGTGTGAGTGGTTAAATTGGATGACCTTTAAATACCTCCCACTTTGAGTGTTTATAGCTCTATGATTCTAAGAGTATTTCTCTCTGGGATCATTATTCAGAAGAGAAAGATGTTATATGAGTTCCAGCAAAATTTCACTAAGCACTTAAGGAAACCATCCATCAAGTATTGCCTCTGTTAGAATAGTCTCCAAAGTATTTGAAAGTAAAAAGTTGCAGCTCAGTACCCAAGAAATATGAGCAGAAGGATAAATAAGAGAGTCGTCAAGTTTACAATAATTTCTGTGGGTGGTGTTGTCCTATGTGTTTGAGCCATGCACATCTTAAAGGAATTAGTCAGTGTACTATGAAGTAGATTCTTCCCACACCGTTGAATTAACAGCCATCCTGGGCCTGGCTTCTGCCCTCCAGGTCTTGCAGCTCCCATAAACTCAAGACACACTTGAATACAAAGAATCAGTGTTGGGGCCTGCCCGGGTGACTCAGTCAGTTAAGTGTCCGACTCTTGATTTCAGCTCAGGTCATGATCTCAGGGTTGTGAGATCAAGTCCTGCTTCAGGCTCTGCACTCAGCACAGAGTCAGCTTGAGTTTTTCTCCCTCTGCCCCTCCCCCAGCTTGCATGCACATGCTCTCTCTCTCTCTCTCTCAAATAAATAAAATAAAAAAAAGAAAGAAAGAAAGAAAGAAAGAAAGAAAGAAAG